>NC_079371.1:28719094-28824094 GCF_021018895.1 Seriola aureovittata | reverse complement strand
TTCAGACTAAATATGAAGTGTATATTAGCTTTGTGTTATTCAAATGAATTTAAGATACAGAAACACATGTACTGACTGCTGTGCTGTGTTAGTGTCAGATCAGACTGACTCATCTCTCAACTTAACAGGACCTTCAGTACAACCTGCTAACACCTGGTAACATCTGTTAACACATGCTGACCTGTGGTTTTTGTCTTCAGTTTGAAAGCGTTCAATCAGCATTTTGTGGTCTTTTACTACTGTGACATCTTTCAGAGCACAGACACTTTGAACACACACCTGTCACCTGTCCAGAAACACAGCTACACCTTCCTCTGAGAGTGAACTGCAGCCCAAGTTTAAAAACACACAATCACTGGCCGCAGCATCTCACATGGAGGCTCTGACACTGACAAGAGCTCCAACCCCGGAAGAAAGTATTATTTACTCTGGTCTGTCACATAAACTAGAAATGTTAAATGGTGATAAAAAAAAAAACTTTAAAAGAATTTGACAAGCTGTGACAACTCACTGAATTTGCCAAACTATGATTTTAATGCAATTTTATTAAAGTATTTCAATTTAATGCTGTTTACTTTTACTTCACTACTCTTTATTTGAAAGTAAGTTACTTTGCTGATTAAGATTTTAGACAGATAAAGATAATATAGACAGTAAAACAAACCAACATAGAAATATTGAATGACAGAGTTCATTCTTATGTCAACATCCAGTTTAGTTGTTTCCAGACCTTTTGGTTGAACATATAGATATACATATACACACACATTATATTTATTTATTTATATATATATATACACACATATACATATACACATATACACACACACAAAATGTAAACATTACATCAGCTCAACTATTAAAATGCTATAAAATAATCTGAAAATCCAACATATAATATTATAACACTCTGGAAGCATGAGAACTTTCTGATATTTTGTATAACTCATGTGCTAAAGGATACAAATACGTGTTCTAGCACTGAAGGAAAATAAATTCTAATCCATGTGTAAATGTGAGTAACATGAGTATTTTTCTCCCTGTGAATCAGAAAATGATACAAGTAGTCTTGTGTTGCTCTGAACTAAAAGTCTGACTCTCAGATAGAAACATTCAGATGTAAGTGAAGCGCAGCAGAAATAAAACACTGTAAACAGCAGCTCATTACTGCACATTTAGTTCTGTTATGTGATTTCCCAGCAGTAATGGGGGGGGGGAACTCTCAGCCATGTCTCTGCTCTCATCAGCTGCCTGTTTATCAGCAAACTTGCACTTTAATGATTGATACTGGGAGAACTAATTATGACACCTGAGTTCACTCATTAAGCTACACAGCTACAAATGATTAATTGATTTATCACATTTTCCCAAGGCTCCATTTATAATCTCATGCTGAAATGAGTCTGGAGAGGGAGGGGGAGGAAGGAGGAGATGATACGGAGGGAGGGAGAAAGCGAGAGGATGGAGGACAGGATAAGGCGGAGGTTGAGGGAAGGGGAGGAGGAAGGGAAGCAGGGAATGATGGAGGGAGTGGAGGTTAAAAGGTGGTGGTGGGATTTTAAGGGTGGAATGGAGGTTAAGGAATATTGATATACTCCAACTGCTGCTATTTAACTGTATTACTGCTCTGAAGGCTCAGAGATAAGTGCTCCAATTACTATTGTGGTGAGAGAGCCACATCAAAAACCAGCAGACTGACAGGACGACAGCTCCACAAAGCCTCTGGAGAAAAAGTTTCATTTTACATCTACTCAGTGTAAAGAACTAAAAACCAAAATGTTAACTATAGACTGTGATGTATTTATGACCAGCTTTGACAGCTGGGCTTGTATTGTTTTCATCTTGTGAGTCTGTGTGTGTCACCATGGTAAAATGTGGTTATGGAGACACCTACTGTAGCAGGAACTACCACAGAGGTGGTTGTGAGTAATGCTGCAGGTGTTTATGTATAAACCTGTAAGATATATTCAGAAACTTTACAGGTGTGTAGTTCATATCAAAATTAATGTGGTCTGAGTCCTGAATACTGAGTGTTTATGGAACTAGAATGGCACATTGTCTTCCAACAGATCCAGATTATAATCAGGATCTGCACCAAACTGTACACACTCATATGCCAACACAATATGTCTGATTCTTTACATGAACATCCAAACATTATTTCCTGAGAAATTGATGAAAAAACGTGGTCTGGTGTGACCACTTTCTATATGTGCGGGCTTAAAGTCATTGCTGTGTTTAACAAAGACACGCTCCATAGGTGGCAGTGGTGTGTAACTTCATTGTTTGACAGCCATTATAATAACAGAAGGTGACCACAGCAAACACAAGACCTAGCACACACAACATCAACTGTCAAACGGAAGAATAAGAAGAAAGGAGTAACATCGTCAGAGAGTCAACAGGCAGAACAAGACAAGATCAAACCCTCAGTTCAACAATACCACAATGGAAAGAAGCGGAGTCTTCAAACAGACTCAGACCCTTTAATGAATTACAATTGCTCATCAGCTCACTTATTTCTAAACTATCAGCAGAGCTAAGCCATCAGACTTTGCTGTGATGTGTGAATGTGGATCTGAGCATTAATGGCAAATATTCACATCTTGGTATCTCAACTGTCTGTTGCCATAACTTCAGTTGTCAGGTGAGATCCTGTTGCTGGTCACTCAGTCAGCAGACTTTTAGCGAGTAATGCTATCTGTTAGCAGCAGTGTGGCTTGATACAATGAAGCTCAGGGGAGTCATCTTTTTCTCCATGTGAGAGAGAACCCAGTACAGTGCAGGTCCTTTAGTGAACTGAAGTGTTACAGTCCTTGCAGTATCTTCTTTAAAGCTGTCAAATAAATGTAGTGAAGTAGAAAGTAACATTTTTTTATTCTGCTAATATAATTACTGAGCCTTCAGCACACATGGATTTTAATGTTGTCCAGTGACCCAACAGGTAAAATCCTGAATTCCTGGGTGAAAACAAAGGAGGTGTCTATTATAGAAGCTAATCTCACAAAGGTAAAAGACTAAGATTAAACCACCAGACACACAAAGACTATTAACATGAAATAATATCTCTATATTGATGTCAAAACGTTTCTTCAAAACAAGTAATCCTCCATGCCTCACAGCTCATGACTGAGCACCAGTGTTTGCTAACATTAGATCATATATGACATTTTATATTGGTAATGAAATGACAAGCTAATACTGGAAATGAAAGGGCGTGCTATCAGCATGCTAACATTAGTTAGTTAAACTGTAACTTAAAGCCATAGTTGGAAACTAGCTAGTAGGAAGTCTATCAGGAAGAGAGGAGTTCTTTCAGAGGAGGAGGTCTACAGTAGGAAGTCTTCAGGAGTAGAGGAAAAGGTTTATGAGGAGGAGGGGGTTTATCAGGAGTAGAGGAGGCTGGTTCATTAGGAGGAGGCGGTCTCTAGGGGTCTGCAGGAGGATAGGAGGAGATCTACAGGAGGAGGAGGTCTATCAGGAGGAGGTCTGCAGGAGGAGGAGGTCTGCAGGAGGAGGAGGTCTATCAGGAGGAGGAGGTCTGCAGGAGGAGCACTACAGGAAGAGGTCCATCAGGAGGAGGTCTGCAGGAGGAGGAGGTCTATCAGGAGGAGGTCTGCAGGAGGAGCACTACAGGAAGAGGTCCATCAGGAGGAGGAGTAATGAGATGCTGAGGCTCGGCTGCTCAACAAAAGCTGCTGTGTGTCACTGCCTAGCCTGCTGCTCTTCACCTATTTGTCATAATCACAGCCAGTTTTCTCATTAGTGGAAATCATTAGCCCTTAAAGGTTTATCAGCCTCTTATCAGCCCACCACCACCACACCACCAGGCCTGCACTCACACATCATAAAACCTAACAACAAGCAGCACACCACAGCAGAAATAACAGACTGCAACAGTGCCACTGGCCCGTAATGCTTTGTTCAGGTATCTCATAAAGTCGTCACTGACCCCACGCGTCTCCCTGAGACTCAACAGTGCCAGCACAACTTACAAAGCACACCCATCCTAATCTGGCTCCATTAGCCGTGTCTATCCCTCCCCAGTTGCTGGGCTTTGTTCAGCTGTCAGGATGACCAATGACATCGCACCACCGCTTGATTCATGGCGGCGACCCTGAGATCACATCTGATGGGAGCGTCAGGCCAAACGACCAAACGCATCCCCTGCAACCCATTATAGTCTATTTATCTAGTTGGACATCTAATGGGTGCGCTTCTTTCCCACTCACTGTGATGCTATCGCTGAAGGCTTGGTTAAGATTTGGACGACTGGACTGCCGCTATCTTGGGTGGTGCAGGTTAATAACTGGAATAGCTGTTAACTTCTGAAACCCATAAAAAGGAATTAGACTGGACTGAGGTCTGTGGAGGCTGCTCTTTATGTAACCAGTGGAGTCAGAGACTGTTTAATCACCGCGTATCTCCAACAGATGATGCTTGTTTAAGTAAGAAAAGGAGAAAAAAAAAAAAAAAAATATCACTTCAACTGCACACATTACATCTGTTATTGTAAACAGAGGCCGCTTCACACATAACAGGTCAATCAAGGCTGTTGTGCTAATTACACACTAGAAAACAATGTTGATTGGAGAGAATTTGGCCTGAGGCTGGTTTTAAAAAAGGAAATTACATGTTGTCATTTAAATCAAATAAGCCTAATTTAGGTTAGCGTAAAGTGCCACAGGAATCAGTCTTAAAGCCTGCAAATCTGTTTTATCACTTTCTGTTCCCTGGTCCCGAAGTCTCTGGTTTGTTGAATGTGTTTTTGATTAGATGACTGAAATAAAGTCTGTCGACGCAAGTTCTAGACATTTTCACCTTTTATTATACAACATAAAATCAGTAAATACGCTTCCTGATTTCTTTAAGCTTTTATGTCTGTAAAAAAAAAAAAGGGGGAGAACAGAGACTATATAGACACAAGGGAGGCAAGGGTGATTGAACACAGGTGAAACACATTAGGGCGGGGCAGACAATCACCAAACAGGGCAACAGGATGAAGACAGGAAGCACAGACATCGAGACACACAAGGAAACCAATTACAAAATAAAACAGGAAGTGACAAAAATCCAAACATAATCTCAAACATAAAATGTCTGCCATGGCAAACCATGACACATTTGAGATGTCATAAATTATTTTTCCATGATTGGCTAACAACCTTTTGTGGGTGTGGTCAAATCTAATCAACCTGCTCTAACTCATGAAAGCTTTATCCAGTTATACAGACTGAGACAACAAATAAGACTGCCAAGTTTCATACAATTACAGCATTAGGGAGTGCTATGGTAATAGAAACAAATACACACCATTACCACTCTCAGATCCTGAGGGCTGGAAACATGGTTCCACTTTAAAATGAATTAGTTATTAAACCATTTGTTGTTATCTCTTATAGTTAATGAGTCACAATTTTTTAATGAGTGCATAAAATCACTAATATCTGAAAAACTGACATTAAATTGACAGAAAGCTGGTTCATGGTGAAAGATTTCACATAGTCAAAAATTGTTGCCACCATGTGACCATTTATTGATGTTTTATTTGACAAATAGTTTTAAAACCTATATTTTCTCCTATATATTTACATCCCTTGCTTTGACCATGATAACATCCTTATGGCAACATCAGTTGTCCTGGACCTGTTTCGCGGTGTGGAGAGTGTGTTTGTTTGCTCACTCGCTGCGGACTTTTAAACATGGCGGGTGAAATAAAATGCAGCGAGTACTCGACCAGTGGCTTTAGTCCTCCTTGTTTACTCCTGGTCCTCTTCTTTGAATCTCCTCATATTCTTCTCCTCTTAATTCCTTTTCTCCTGCTCGTTCTCCTCCATCACCTCCCACTGCTCCTCCTCCTCTGTCCTTTCGTTTCCTTTCCTTCATGTTAATATTTGCAACCTCTTTTCCTCCTTTTTCCTTTATTTTCCGTCTTCCTGCTTTCTCATCTCCATCTTCCTCATCTTCCTTCATCCTCCTCTTCACTCCCCCACCCACCTCTCCTCCTTCCCTCCATCCTCCTTTTCTCTTCGTGTCATTAAGCCCTCAGCCCGCCCGTGCACTAAAACATGTAAAAGAGCTTACGTTTTGGGAGAGATTTGTTTGTGGTATTAATAGTCTTTAGTTTTCCACATGGTTTCCCAGCAGCCAGAGACATTAGAAAGAGAAGTGAGGTGCAACACATCTTCTCTCTCATCCTCTCATCCCTGCCTCATCTGTCAACCAAAGAGATGGAGGGAGGGAGGAGGGAAAACAGGCGGGAAGATAGAAAGAAATAAACATGAGAGAAGAGTAAGAGGAGACTGTGTTTAGCAGCTTTTTACTCCAACACTGTATAAGTGTTAGAAGGCTTCCTGCTTGACGCACTGATCAGATATTAAGTTACTTTGCATGTTAATCAGTTTACTGCCTCTTCACCAAGTTAAGTTGGTGAGTTAAGTTTTAGAAGATTATTCAGTTAAACTGGAGGACGTCAGAAAATAAAACTGATTGATATCAATGATCGTTCAATTCCATCAACAATAATAATTATCATTATTATTATTATGTGCAGCATATCCCAAGATTCATTTTGTGCTGGTGTTGAAAATAATGTGGCAGCAAACAACACTGACAAAGAGCCTGAGGATTACACTGTGAAATGTAAGTATTGTGTTTCAGCTCAGTTCAACAGATAACGGTACAACTGTTAAAACCAAGAGACTTAAAATCAAGTTTTTGTAAAAAAAAAAAAAGGGGGAGAACAGAGACTATATAGACACAAGGGAGGCAAGGGTGATTGAACACAGGTGAAACACATTAGGGCGGGGCAGACAATCACCAAACAGGGCAACAGGATGAAGACAGGAAGCACAGACATCGAGACACACAAGGAAACCAATTACAAAATAAAACAGGAAGTGACAAAAATCCAAACATAATCTCAAACATAAAATGTCTGCCATGGCAAACCATGACACATTTGAGATGTCATAAATTATTTTTCCATGATTGGCTAACAACCTTTTGTGGGTGTGGTCAAATCTAATCAACCTGCTCTAACTCATGAAAGCTTTATCCAGTTATACAGACTGAGACAACAAATAAGACTGCCAAGTTTCATACAATTACAGCATTAGGGAGTGCTATGGTAATAGAAACAAATACACACCATTACCACTCTCAGATCCTGAAGGCTGGAAACATGGTTCCACTTTAAAATGAATTAGTTATTAAACCATTTGTTGTTATCTCTTATAGTTAATGAGTCACAATTTTTTAATGAGTGCATAAAATCACTAATATCTGAAAAACTGACATTAAATTGACAGAAAGCTGGTTCATGGTGAAAGATTTCACATAGTCAAAAATTGTTGCCACCATGTGACCATTTATTGATGTTTTATTTGACAAATAGTTTTAAAACCTATATTTTCTCCTATATATTTACATCCCTTGCTTTGACCATGATAACATCCTTATGGCAACATCAGTTGTCCTGGACCTGTTTCGCGGTGTGGAGAGTGTGTTTGTTTGCTCACTCGCTGCGGACTTTTAAACATGGCGGGTGAAATAAAATGCAGCGAGTACTCGACCAGTGGCTTTAGTCCTCCTTGTTTACTCCTGGTCCTCTTCTTTGAATCTCCTCATATTCTTCTCCTCTTAATTCCTTTTCTCCTGCTCGTTCTCCTCCATCACCTCCCACTGCTCCTCCTCCTCTGTCCTTTCGTTTCCTTTCCTTCATGTTAATATTTGCAACCTCTTTTCCTCCTTTTTCCTTTATTTTCCGTCTTCCTGCTTTCTCATCTCCATCTTCCTCATCTTCCTTCATCCTCCTCTTCACTCCCCCACCCACCTCTCCTCCTTCCCTCCATCCTCCTTTTCTCTTCGTGTCATTAAGCCCTCAGCCCGCCCGTGCACTAAAACATGTAAAAGAGCTTACGTTTTGGGAGAGATTTGTTTGTGGTATTAATAGTCTTTAGTTTTCCACATGGTTTCCCAGCAGCCAGAGACATTAGAAAGAGAAGTGAGGTGCAACACATCTTCTCTCTCATCCTCTCATCCCTGCCTCATCTGTCAACCAAAGAGATGGAGGGAGGGAGGAGGGAAAACAGGCGGGAAGATAGAAAGAAATAAACATGAGAGAAGAGTAAGAGGAGACTGTGTTTAGCAGCTTTTTACTCCAACACTGTATAAGTGTTAGAAGGCTTCCTGCTTGACGCACTGATCAGATATTAAGTTACTTTGCATGTTAATCAGTTTACTGCCTCTTCACCAAGTTAAGTTGGTGAGTTAAGTTTTAGAAGATTATTCAGTTAAACTGGAGGACGTCAGAAAATAAAACTGATTGATATCAATGATCGTTCAATTCCATCAACAATAATAATTATCATTATTATTATTATGTGCAGCATATCCCAAGATTCATTTTGTGCTGGTGTTGAAAATAATGTGGCAGCAAACAACACTGACAAAGAGCCTGAGGATTACACTGTGAAATGTAAGTATTGTGTTTCAGCTCAGTTCAACAGATAACGGTACAACTGTTAAAACCAAGAGACTTAAAATCAAGTTTTTGTAAAAAAAAAAAAAAAAAAAAAAAAAAAAAAAAAAAAGGTTACTGTTGTTATGGTTGCTAGGCGACAGGAGCTGTGCTTTGCGATACAGTAAAGGCAGGCACAGCTGATTAATCGACCAGACCATCTCATTTCAGTTTGGCCTTCGTGGTCACTTTTGTAGACCACGTCCTCTGAATGTCACAACTTATGAATGTCTTATTATATAACCCAATATATACACAATATATAACCCAATGACATCAGAAGATCTCCACACATACAGAAGCTTCACATGTCGTTCACACCCTTCACTGTTGTATTGTAGATTTCATCTGACATTTATAAAGCTGCCTGTCAGTCTATACTCAATAACTCATAATGTCAAAGTGAAATCTCTCATGTGCTTCACAGCTGCTTCCTGTTTACTATAATTATCACTGAGATGAGTCTGGACATTGACTGAGTCAACCTATGGTGAACTGAGCTGATTGGACAGTTTTAGAAAGACAGTTCACCTGCAGGCCAGGAGAAAGACCATGAAGTCCAGGGAACTCTCTGTAGACCTTTGTGGTGAACTGTGGTGAGACAGAGATCGGGACACAAAGCTCTGAGTGTTCCCGGGAGAACAATTGGAACAAGAACTGGAACCAGGACTCCTCTGAAGCTGGTGTCCAGACAAACTGAGGGACCAGGTCAGAAGGACCCGGGTCAGGGAGGAGCTTCAGAAGTCCTAGCTGCTGGAATGACGAGCATTTATCAGGTTTTCATGGTAGAGTGGCGAGACAGACACTGAGAGGAAAAGACATTAGACATCCTGCTAGGGTCTGACTGACAGCCTCTGAAGTAATGGAAGGTCCCTGATGTTGGATTTCTAACCCAGAGTTCTTCATCAAATTCAACCTCAAAATCCAAGTAGCTGCTCTGCTCATCATCAGAAGTGAAGCTGTAGTAATTGATCAGCTCTTCTGTCTCATTGTGTCGTACACAGAACTGACCAGCTTGTATCAAATAGTGTTTGTTTGTGTGATGTGTTGTTATTAACAACAACAACAACAAGCTTCTGTTGTAATGAAGCTTAGCGTAGGTTCTAATCTCTATTCTCCCTCTCTTACCTCACTCCTTGTAATCAGCGGACTTCAGGTGCTCGGCAACCAATCAGATCTTGCCACGATCTCAACCAGCCAATCAAATTGTTCCTGTCTTACTTCTTTCTATCTTTTATTATGTTCCTACATCATTCTCTTTTTTTATTTCTCACCTTAGTTGTTGGACTTTATATTTCTTTTACCATTTTATTTAGCTGGCATATTGACTTAATTTCTACTCGGTTTATGCCTTTCATCTCTATCTGGTTTTGTCTTTTATATTGCACTTGAATTTTTGTGGCAGCCGACCACATCTTTAATTTTCGTATTTATCTAGAATTGCTGCCTCGCATCATTTATTCAGGCCTACAACAACATCATCTTCACTTTATGCTAATGCGACCTCATTCATGAATTATTTCATAGTTTACATAACCATTACATACTCCTTTCAGCATGGATTTGTCTGTGTAACCTTTTTGTTACCTATTTTACGAGTCCTCTGCTGCAGTAAGGTGAGGATCAATAATTCTCACTGGTTTGTCATTCTTCCTTCTTTTGGTTTTCTTTTGGGGGGTTTGCTGTACATTGCGCAGCCTCACCCCTTATCACATATGGTGACATAACAATGGGGTCTAATTGCCAAAGATTTTCCTCTCTTGTTTTGCACATGGCAATGAAATTGTATTCATTAAGCAAATGAGTCTTTCCTGATTGAACTGGAAAACAGCCGACTGTTAACCTCTGACCTCTGAGCAGAGCCATTTCTTGCTATATACTGACTATGCAGATGCATAGGGCCCCTCAGCCACTAGGGGGCCCCAAAGGCTGCAATTTTAGCCTCAACACATTTGGGGAGAATTCAAATTACCTGTCTTTATTTGTAGCCAGCAAAGCCTCCTCATGTGTTTAGTGAAGCACTTATATGCTCAAAAATTAAATGTAGGATATAAACAAAACTAATCTGCATCGGCAGGGAAGCTGTGGCTTGTATTTCAGGGGGATTCATTATTAGGTTGTTATGCAATGAGTGACGTCTGCCGACAGGTATGATGAGATGACTGACAGTTGCACGTCACGTCAGTGAGGAGAGTAACGGTAGCGTTAGAAACAGTATCATGGCATCAAAATGACATATTCCTCTGGTGCAGATAAAAGAAGAAAACTGAAGAAGAAACCCGCCCACAGCGAAAAGGTAAGGCATTTGTTAATGATGTAGATTCACTTGTGGGGTGGAGGGGGTAGCTATAATGTTAGCCAACTTTTGAGCAAGTTTGCTACTTTTGTCCTGCTGGCTAGCTCAGCTAGCCTCAGCTAAATTGAAACGTTAGCTAGCTCAGCTAGCTGGCTAGCTAGGTAGAATGCAAATAAACCAGCTTTATACAGTGTGTGCTTTATGAAAGAGTTAAAATAAAATTATTATTTGAATGGACTGTGCTGTGGGACTGATTGACTGAAGTGACACCCATCATGTCGGATCATTTTGTTGCAGCTGCTCGATAACATTACACTTTGGGAGGGAGGGTGTGTTGTTGGGCAAATGTCTGCGATGCCTGTGATATTGTCGTCCGGTGGGTGTCGCCTCTCAGTCATAGACCTCCTATGCTGTTAAATATTTGCCATAGTTTTTATGATTATTGTTTTAAGTTTAGTGTGTTGTCATTTTATAGGCTTATGATGTGAATTTTGCTTTATAAATGTAACCCAGGTCCCATGTAGCTATGTTATATTTATCCTGAGTGTGTAGTACAATGGGACAGGGCCTGAGTTCGTTGTTGAACTGTTATGTGTAATATTACCCTTTAGTTTACCTCTTTCGATTGTTACCACAATTTTGATTTCAAAACTTCCTCAACAAAATTAATAAGGACACCACACAACTGTACTTTAAGTGCAATAATCCTTTTACAGGTATTTATTTACATCAAATAAAATTTGGTAACTCTTTCTTTGTGAAATAAAATATAAACAATACTCAATATGTTATAAATAAAAGTGTACAAAGTAAAATATCAGGTTTCCTTAGTTTTAAACCTTTTCCTTTTAGTTTCAAAATACTCTTCTATACCTTAATGTTGAGTAAAAAAATACCCTTTTGTACCTTTAAATTCACCAAAAATACCTTTTGGGCTTCTAAGTTACACCAAATACCTTTTAACTTTCTTTCAAGTAGAATAAGTACCTTAAAACACAGTTTCAATCACATACAAAAAATGAAAATCACTCAATGTAAACCTGTGGGCCCACACACACATTCACTTCTTACTCATCAGATTTAACCCTGTTGCACGCCTGATTTGAAACTGGGGTGCGGTGAGGCCTAAAAACTTTAATGGCCGCTTCACTCTGCCATGAGCAGAAACAAAAAGCATGTGCATACAAGTTCAGTTAGTTCAGTTAGTACTCACAAATCCCAAACAAGTTGTTAGTGGGGACAGCAGTCACAGGGGCAAAGGCAGTCACAGCTGAGCAGTTAGCACACAGCATCGAAGAATCACAGGAAGACCAGGAAAACTGCTCCGACCTCTCTCTCCACAGCTCCTTTAAGCATATTAGCTCAGTTGAGCCACAATACCAAACGCTATTTCATGGCGAATTAACGTGAAGTCCGTTTTAACTGGGAAGCATTACAATGCTACAGTAACAGTATGATATCAAGACACATTTACAAGGTATGCTAAGCTAACCAGCAGGTCGCTAACTAGCATCACACATCATGTCTTATCACTACAACAGTTAATTACAGCACAACAAGAAAGAACACACTTATTTACCTTTTTTCGGATTACAAACAAGTTATTATCTTTCTTCTAGCGAAAACCCAACACTACCCTGACCTGTGCCACTTGTCCCGCCCCAATGACAATACAGAAAACAGATTGACTGACATTAAACTGGTAACAGGTTAGGTTGCACAGCTGATTACACAGACTTTAGATCAAACAAACTCCTTTTCTCCTGAATAACGAATTTTTAAAGTAACATAAATCTTTTTACAAATATTTATTTAACTTTTTTAACTATAAATAGCGCAACTTTTTAAACTGTACATATGATATTTATGCATTTTTACAGTACATATTTTAACCAGTTTCAGTATTATGAATTTTGGGGATTTTATACAACTATTTTTTTTGCTGTGTTAGTGATTCTATGCACTGTAGTCTGAATGATTTTAGACAGGGCTACATAAATAAAACATATTATTATTTGTAATAGTAGTAGTAGTAGTTACTAGTAGTAATAATAGTAGTACTACTATTACTATGTGATACTACTATATCACTGTGTTAAGAAAGATTGTCCTATTCTCTCTCCTATTGTATTTTGTATATGTATTTTGTGGTTAGTTTACAACTCTGCTGACTTAGTTGCAGTCTTTGCCGCATTTATTACAATATTTATTGTGACAATGTATTAAGTTTTTGATGAAGTGTATATGTTTTTTATTCAACACAACCATAATAACACAAATAGTAAGAATACAAGGTAAGAACAGTTAGATACAAGTTGTCCACTTTGTAATGCCCTGCAAAATATAAGTAAAAATACTCCCTCTATATCATATAGTGCTTATGACTAATTTGCCATTGTTTTAATTACTTTAAAGAGTACAATGTGCAGATGAAAGCAGAAAAATCAATTGTGTGCATGCTTTAAAGGGACACTGTATATTGCAATGTACATATATATATATATAGTAATATTTTCTTATGACCAATTTCTCTTGGTAACCTAAGGAGCTTTGTCTTTGCAGGTACAATTCTGAAATACTTTGGAGTTTTGAGGAAGATAATGAAAACATAAGACTGATCATACAAAATGGTCCTGAAAGGATTGTAGTGTTACATGTGAAAAGCTCCTTACTACCTGCAACATTAGTATTATTCTTACTAGTTTTTTGTTTCTATTGTTTGCACATTATTATGGATGGTGGTTCATTGTATTTTTATTCTAAGTAATAGCCTAATTTATTTTCTGTTCATCTGGGCAATGGCCCCAATGTATTTATTTTCTTATTGTTTTAGGTGGGAGGGGAGAGAACTTTTATGTTGAGTTATGTTTCATGTTTAAGAACTTTGTTCTCAAAATTTAAAATAAACATTTTTGAGGAAAATGCTGCATCTGTTGCAGTTCTTGACATAGGGGAGCCTCATTGTACCTTTTATTATCATTTTCCGAAGGTTTAAATTGCTTGGATCAACTTGAGATGTTAAATTTGAATTTGAGAGCGTTTTTCACGAATCTAGCCGTTTTTCCTCTTAAAGTGTAACAGATTGATGCATCTCCACGGATCATCTCAAAGGGTTTGGAATCCCCCCATCGTAGTTTGACAGAGTAGGGGCCCCCAAACAGCATCTTGCACAGGGCCCCCAAAAAGCTAGGCTGCGTCTGATTGGTCAGCAGCTCAACTAACCTACAATCACACCTGGTGTCAAGGACACTGTTTGTATTGTTCTGTTCTCTTATTAAAACACTCATAATACTTGCACATGATCACGGCATCAAATTCATGTTCATTCATTCAGTTTCAAATTTCTTCCAGTTTTCTGTCGTAGGAACATTTACTTTTTTTAATTTTTTTTATATATTTCTCACGCCTATGTTCCTCCATCCTTCTCTGCTTCTGCTCCTCCTCCCCCTCCTCCTTCTCTTCTCCTCCTCTCCATCCTACTCCTCCTGCCCCCTCCTCTTCTCCTCTCCTTTTCTCTTCTCCTCTCCTCTCCTCTCTCCCTCCTCCTCTTCTCTCCTCTCATCTTCTCCTCCCCCTCTCCTCTCATCTCCTCCCTCCCCCCTCTCCTCCTCCTCTTCTTTCCTTTCCTCTCATCTCCTCCCTCCTCCTCTTTTTCTTTCCTCTTCACCTCTCCTCCTCCTCCGCTCCTCAGCTCAGTGCTCTCTGTGTCATCAGTTGGTGATGTCACCCACAGCCGACCTGTCTGTCTGTAATTAATACAACCAGAGTGTGAACACTTTCAGCCCCCCTCCCCCCCGTTCCTCCAGCACCCCCTCAGTTAATCAGAGTTGTTCCCAGCAAAAGGAGCCGTTAACAGCTTGGTGCGTCAGGAATGGTCCCGGCACTCCCCACCGCTAATCGGACCGTTACGACTGAGGAGCTTTGCATTATGCAAATCACTGGCCGGGAACAGGTGACATTTGTAGGGGAGCGGGGCGACAGGGCGATGGAGTCTGGCTGATTTAGACATTAGTCCCTGTCACAGTGCAACACACATACACACACACACACACACACACACACTACTCATCTGCATATGCACATAGCACACACTCCTTGTATACACAAGCAGAAAGAATGGAAGTAAAGAATTACACACAATCAACTTTTATTGCAGTAATTGAGGAGCTAATATTCACCAGTGATGTTTATAAGTCAGTGTTTTACATGAACTGATGCTCCAAGCTGAGGTTCCTACAGCCTGTGATCTGTGCAATCAGCTCCATCATCAGTGTTTAGTGTCAGCTCTCTTTATTTCATCTGTCCAGTTTTCAGACTCAGGCTCAGATTTTGCTCACAAAACTTCTCTAACTTAGTCTAAAGGTCTGTGTCCATGTGTAGCGTGATTATAGATCAGCTCTAGGTTCTATATTAATACTGTGAAAGTATCAAAGCCTCAGTCCACAGAGAAATGCACACAGCCTGTATTCAGAAACTGAGCCTTACAAACAGCTGTCAAAACTTCTGGAACTTTGTGATGTCACAACAAAGCAGTCACCACTCTCAGCCACAAGCCCCGCCCACCTGGACCCACCATCCAACCTTGCAGGAATTGGTTTCTCTGAGTGTTTTACCTGAAATCTGTCAGCCAATCAGAAGAGAGGCTCAGAGTCTCCTCTCTTCTGATTGGCTAACTGACCTGTTGTTACAAGAGCTCCTGAGAGAGGAGATGTAAAACTACACTGAGATGGTTTTTGGTTCTTAAAAGCACAAACAAATCTTCTTATGGATCAACACTTCAAATAAAACACAAGAGAAGAGGAAAATGTGGAGCTTTAAAATATGTTTCCCAAATATTTGGAGCTGAAGCTGCTTTTACAAACAATCAAAGAATAAAAACGGGCTCCTATTGACCTATAGGAGAATGAGAAGCTGCAGGAGAAACTATGTGTTCTCCTGAAGTTTTTATTGTGTTGTAACTCTGTACTTTATCATAAACTCTCATGTTATTTGTTCATGAATTTTCTGTGTAAGTTGGTCAAATGTTTAAATTAGAAAATAAGAAAGTAATAGTACACAAATTAATTCAGCAATTTGCAGAATCTGTCAACATCGTCCTCCTCTCCATCTTCTTCCATTGTCTTGAAGGGATGTTTTCAGGTTCAGTGTCCTCTCATTTTTATTTATCATATCTATATATTTATCATGTTCATGTCCAGCAGGTCTGATACAGAAACAATGACAGAATGACAGTCACAGTAAGAATTCATAAAACTCACTACTTCTCTTTAGGTTTAATAGGACTTTAATAATAACGTCTGCCTCCTGCAGCTGCTCAATCAAAGTTCACTGACCACCCAGGAAAATGAATGATGAAGAGCAGCAGGCTGAGGCTAATATTGTAAATCTATTACATATTGAGATTCTGGAGGGCAATAGCAGAATCTTAAGGCAGACACTGTTAACTATCAGAAATTTGAGCTGTTTTCACCAAGATGTTTTAACCGGGTTCTAGCTAAATATCTCAGTCTTTGTGCTCTATGGTCCAATAAAACTAACTAGTAGGTATTTGGCCTTTAAAACAGAGACTTTCCAGGGTGTCAAGAGGCGCAGTGGGTTGAGCAGGCGCCCCATATGTAGAGGCTACAGTCCTCGCTGCAGTCGGCCCCGGTTCGAATCCCGCATCGGATGGCCCTTTACTGCATGTCATTCCCCCTCTCTCTGCCTCCCCATTTCCTGTCTCTCTCTACTCTACTACCTAATAAAGGCATAAAAAGCCCAAAAAATATACTTAAAAAAAAAAAAACAGAGTTGTGTTTTATTTAAAAAACTGTGGGGTGTGTTTTATTTTGAAAACAGACAGAAACTGAGACCTTTGGAAACAATGACAAAGACACGGTCTCTCCTGATTGGCTCTTATTAGCCTCGATTACCAGTGGTGAATACAACATGATAATGAATTACAGTGTTACTGACCTTGTTGTCTTTGCTAGCAGCTGTTGTTGACTTACATTCTCTATTTGAATGCCACAACTGTCTTTGCTGTTACTCGTTCGGAGGATTTACTAACTAACCAACTGCAGACTAGGCAATGTGCTTCCTGGCTTACACATGCTCAGTGTATGTGGATGGATAGATGGATAGATGGATAGATAGATAGATAGATAGATAGATAGATAGATAGATAGATAGATAGATAGATAGATAGATAGATAGATAGATAGATAGATAGATAGATAGATAGATAGATAGATAGATACTTTATTTATCCCCTAGGGGAAATTCTTGTGTCCATTAGCTCATTGCTGATAATAATAAAAACAGTTCATAATAAATAAAAATATTAATAATTACATTAGTCCACTTCTTTTTGCTGAGTTGTTGTATAGCCTGATTGCAGTGGGAACAAAGGATCTCCTGAGTGAGATGAGACGTTTGCTGTAGCTTCTTTTCTGGTCAGGTGATATGTGTTTTCAGGTGTTACTTTGGACTGAGATTATTCCTGATATGGCGCTTAAACAATAATCTTGAGTGAGATTGATTTAGTTTTAAAATGAAAATGTATCAGTGTAGACGCAGCCTGAATTTTCACTGAGCCAGTCTAAGAGAGTCTGCTAATATGATCCTATTGTAAAGAAATGATTGGAGTCCAATGGATGTCTGAATCTAAATGAAAACAGCAGGATGGTCAGCTGTGATGGAGAGGCAGTAACACAGACACTGTGTCTTTTACTCTGAAAAACATCACACAGGAAGTTAGTGGAATCACCTGACTAAATATAACACATCTAAAATCAAAGTTGGCTACAGTCTGAAATATGTCCATAGACTGACAAACAGTGAACTGTGGGCGGGGCTTAGTTACTGCTTTTATTGTGACATCACAAAGTTCCAGAAGTCTTGACGGCTGTTTGTAAGGCTCAGTTTCTGAATGGCTCTGGCCTCATCGTGTCTTGAACACATCACAGTTCAGTCTGTGAGAGTTAACCTGTTCAAGTTTGAGCATCAGACAACTGTCATTGTCTCTGTCAGTCTACCTCAACATCTCTCTTCAGCTGTCTGTTTCACTCAGGTCTGTCTCACACACACACACACACACACACACACACACACACACACACACACACACACACACACACGTACACACGCACGCATGCATGAACACGCACACACACACACACACACACACACACACACACACACACACACACAGACACACTGATATCTGTATTCATTGGGTGTAGGAAGTAATAAGAGGCCATTATGAATGCTAACCAGATCTTTTAACCAGTGACTACAATGACTAACTGACATGCCCTCATATACAACCAATGAGCTGTGAGAGATCTGGCACACACGCACGCACACACACACACACATACACACACACACACATACACTGACACGCTGTAATAATACAAGCATACCAATCTAGACTGTGTCTGCCTGAGTGCTCCTCAGCTGAACACATAACCATAATCACTTTATCAGAGGGAGGAGAATAAAAGGCAGTGAATATGAAGAAGGAGGGGTGAGAGGGTGAGGGAGGAGGTAGGAGCAAATTAAGAAGTGAGGAAGGGAGGAATTAGAGAGGGAGAGATAAATGACAGACAGAGCTACTGTATGAACAGACCTGAGTCCACTGGAGTTGGACAAAGCCTGCCAGTACTGACTGTCTTTACTCTGTCTGTGGCACACAGCTCTGAGACACTGGTTCCTCTTCATAAAGCCTCATAATAACATAGTTATATTTATTTAATAATTCATTTCTTTATTTGTTACAAGTAATCATCTAAAACAGCTGGTCACTGTTGCTTTTGGCAAACATTGGGCAGAAATGGTGCATTTTTTGGGGACTATTTTCAGTGATGGATGATTTCATGGTCTTAGCATTTCCAGGGGAAGGGTTAGAAGAGACGTAGCAGTAGCAGTGGGAGTAACTGTGGAGAATAACAGTAGTAATATGAGGTAGGCTAGTTATAGAGCAGTAGTAACAGCAGCATTAAATGACCACAGCAGTAATAGCAGTATCAGATGTAAACAAGCTAATGCTACCTCAGATGTTAGCCACTCATGGCTCTCAGGAGAGGAGAGTATGATATGAAACCGGCCAATTAGATGATCAATACAGCCATGTAGACCCCCAGAGCTGCAGCCAATAGAAGCAGAGTGTGCCCGGTGTTAATTAGTGCTGGCACATCTCTGCTCTACTCTTGTCTCTGTGTGTCTAGCTAATTCAGCCTCTCGTTAACAACGGTTATACAGCCAATTACCATAAATCCCTGTTAGCTGTGGCAATTAACAGTAACGAGGTAGCGCTGCATGTGTTTCTACTGTTATAATTAAGCCAGTGTGTTGTTAATTAGCAAAATGTGAGTGGGAGGTTTTATGCTCGTTAGTATGGCCATTTCATTCAATTAGCACCGTCATTAACGAGATGTCTCTGTTGTTACAAAGTTAATGCAGGGAGGAGGCAGCGCCTGGGCGATTAGCCTAGACAAACATGATGAGGAGCATGGCACCGAGCCCAGGGAGCAATATATGGAGGGAGAAGGGGAGGGAGGGAGGGGGAGAGAGTGCAGTGCAGGTGGAGTGGCAACTTATTACAGAGCCTCTGCACTGCAGAGATACATGAGATATTTAATTATACTGACTTCACATGTAAACAAACTGAAATTCAAACATGACGCCATGTGACGTTTCCCTGCTCTTCTTACACTGATTCTGTGAAACAGCTTCAATAATGTGAGGGAAACGTCAAACAACCAGCTGAGGCTGAGAGTTCTGTCCAACACAAAAACCATACGGACACATTTTAAACTAGCAGACACAGTCCTCTAGTGTAAGTATTGTAGGTAACCCTTAGAGGTGTCTTAGTCACCCCCTCCTGTAAACACAGATGTAGTGATGTGATGAACAGGGTGCTGGGGATAGGGAAGATGCTGAACTGTTCAGGATTTGAGGTGTGTGTGGGGTTGAGTCAGAGTCTTGTGTAATGCAGAAATATTCACATTTTTGCATTTGGCACAGAGTAAGGTGACCAGACATCACTGGAAATGTCACAGTTTTTACCTGTGAATTGAAAACAGACTGAAACAGCGTTGAGTCTTTTGATCTGTGGACCCTTACAGACTAAAGGAATATATATAATCATGATAATTGGACTTCACAACCTCTTCAAAGATAAGGAGTCACCACCATTCCGCGATCTTGCTGGTTTACGATGTTGCTAGATCTGAATTAATTATAATGTTGTGCTCATTGTTTTCTGTAAAATGAACTGAAAAGTTGAATTCTGGAGAATCTATCAGAGCTAACGATGTGTAGCATGTCAATAACGACAAAAGTTTACATATGTATCTTTATGTCTGTTGCTGAGTTGCTTTGCAACCAGGTGGTTGGCTACCAGAAGACTCAGGGTCTCAGTTGTATTATTTGGCTCCCATTGTTTGCTTCATGTAGAAAAATAGCAAAAAGAATCAAATTATTGACCGAGATAGATGATAATGAAAAGTGAATCCTCTTTTTTGTTCAGTAGAACATAACATGACAGCCCCACAATCCCTCACTGTTCACACCTGGGGATGACCCTCCCCCAGGGACCTCATTGACCTGTCAGTGTTGGTCAGTGTGTGACATGTGACCCCCCAGGGTGTCACCAGACAAAACCAGAACCCCTTCTTTTTTCTTTTTCTTCTTTCCTTGGATTGCAAGGCTCCAGCCCAGGTCAGTCCTGCCACCTGAGATACTCAGCTCTCTTGCAGGCCTGTTCACAGCAGACCGCAGTACTTTCTCTCACTCTGTTCTTCAATAGCAGCGATGCAAGTAAACAAGTTTACTTCAGTGGCTACGACACAAGGTCTGCCAGCTGATTTTCAGAGCAACTACAGCTCCGCTACAGTGGAGTTAGCTTGGAAAAGCTAACTCTGTGTGACGAACAAAGAGAAAACCAGCAGCCTACTCTGCAACACAGAGACCACACAGTCAGACAGGGCTTCACTCCACCAGGAAATCACCCAACTCACTGGACTCTTCAACAACACTGGAAAGGAATTCTTTCTTTTGTTCCAAGTACTTAGTGACATTAACTCACTGGGTCTAACCTCACCTAGTAGGGCTAAGCAACAGAGCTATTGACCATTGTTAATGCAGATGTATGCATGTTGGTTAATGTTTTGTTGTTGTAATGTTTGCTTAGGTTGTGGTTAGTCACACAGTTAATTGAGTAATTGTAGTACGTAATACTGTAGTACGTCTCAGTTCTAGAACCTGCATGCAGCTAACCTTCTCCCTCTAACCTCGTACCTTTAGATTACATGAGCTTGGCCCCAACACACCAAGTGATCTCAGCCGCCATTTTGGCAGTTTCTTTGTCTACTGCCATCTTGTGTAGTGCCCATTATCCCGCATCACCGAACTAGTGCCTCAAATGAGTCAACATCAATTAATAACCACAACGACCGAAGTTAACTCGAGAGAAAACTATCACACAAGTCGACATTTTCAACAAAGAGGCACAGAGGCGGACATTTTCACAAGGCAGATTTATCCGTTCGAGGATGGGACCAGGCAGGCTCGTGATAGGCGGCTGGGACCAGCTTCGCAACAGGGGAGGGACCAGCCAAAAACGAGGAACACCGGGGCACACACAGAGGAGCGGTATGGAGGCGTTGACGAGGAGCAAATCCACTTCCGGAGCAGTGGATGACAGGTTGACCCGGCCTTAATTCAAAAAGGAAAGACTGCAACATACAATATAACATAACAACAAGAGCTGTACCTGGAGCCCATAACAATAGCCAATAAATTGACCCTAACCCTACTGATAAACAACCGAAGGCCCCAACATACGGAGCCCTTAGCTTTTGCTATAGTTTATTACAGTACAAAAGTTACCATGGTCATGATTGTCCCCCTTTTTTATTTCATAGATAAAAACATTGGCTATTTATAATGATTTATTGACAGTTGAACTGGAAATGTCCCCGATTTTTATTTCAGAAATCTGGTCACGTGAGCACAGAGGTATCGTATGTGTGTATGTGTGTATGTGTGTGTGTATGTGTGTGTGTGTGTGTGTGTGTGTGTGTGTGTGTGTGTGCTGAATGGGTTGAGTTTGTGGACACCATGCCGTGAGAGTTGCTTTTGAGCTTCTAGTCTTGATCCCTAAAGCTGGGAATACTCTGTACCACACCGTACTAAATGTTGTTAAATTCCAACTCATATGAGTGAGTGAATCGTCTGCAATGTAAAAAAAAAGCTCACGACTTCTGTACACACACTGTACAATCATCATCTGACTGCTCACCGTGAAGCCCCTCCCATCAGGTAGAATTTGGTTGCAGCTACCAAAGAACGCTCGTATTATCTCTCTCTGTCCCTCACACACACACACACTCACACACTAGACATTAGGGCCAGCAAACTAACAAGCTAACTAGCTAGCTAAATCAGAACAAATATATTAACAGACAGCTGAAGCTCTATGGGGCGAGAACAGTGACAGTAACATTTTGACATTGCAAATGAACTGAAAAAGGAAACAATGGCATTGAAAAACTTGTATTGGTAAAAGTTGCATTGGCACTGACATAAATATTAGCAAAATAAAATGAAAGTCAAACACTAAAACACTGTCCTTAAAAAATCTACAATCTTCTAAATTTTTTTATTATGATGTTTTATCAGTGTCAATCTTCAGACTTTTTTATGTGTTTTTTCAATATTATTTTTTGCGCTGTCACTACTTTTTCAGTGTCACTGGTTTTCAGTTTCAACTTCCTGTCACAGTTTTTGGTATGTGGGGGGTGGGATTTATTTATTTACACTCAAAAACCTGACAGAGGCACCTACCAATGGCTTACACTGGTTCACCTGCAACCCCAGAACTGCAGGTAAGTCTTCTCTTTGCTGCTGTGCCAACATTTCTCTCTAGTATACTGTCTGTGAAAGGAGGAGGAGGAAACATCGAACAGGCAGGTGTGTTGTTGCCACAGCTCAACCAGCCTGGCATCAATATTTCCTGTATGCATGATGCATCTTGATGCCGTGTGCTGGGTTCACTTTCTGTCTGTTTGTTACGTCACACAGAGAGAAAAAAGGCACTGAGTTTGAGAAATCAAGTTGTGGCTCTGCTTCAACTGTGATGCTGAAGATTTCTGACATGTCAGGATGCAGGTTGATGCTGTACAGAACCTAATGTGAGTCAAATTAACCACAGTAAGTAACCATGGTAATCGACCATGGTAATAGTTGTAATTCAAATTTAAACGGTGATACTAACCGTCTGGTATTTCTACTGTAATATAGCGTGAAACCGGTTACTGTTTCTCCAGTAACGGTGTTCCAGTTCCAGTTTACTGGGAGATCAAAACAAAGGTAAGTGCCACAGAGTAATAACTAGATAAAGATAGCCATAGTGTACAGATGCATGTCGCAAGAATGAAAGAGGAGTGCTAAAATGCCCATCCAAACATAGACATCCTGAGTGAGAAAATGAAGATGATTTGCCGAGAGTAGCTACTCCACTATATCACCATTGTGAGTTTGAATGCTGCATGCAGGTAACATACGAAAGTTTCACTTTTAATAAGAGGCTGTTTGAAGGCTTTGCAAAAGCAGCAGACAAAATTGTTGCAGAGGCCAAAAGGAGGAACCTGGGCAAAGCTTTACTGGAACTCTGGAAACTGTGAAAACAGCATTTTCCTTTGGCACTTTTCCTTTTTTTTTATAACTGCTAAACTACCATGTTTCCATGCACCAGTGCATCTACGGAGCGCACTGTATTACGCCGCTTTCTGATTCACTCAGCTGACCTGCGGCTGTGGTGTATGACAGTGCGCTCGTGTGTAGGAATATGGTAGTTCAACGATTGAAAAAATGTAGTGCCAAAGGAAAGTGCTGTTTTCACAGTAATATAAACTGCTACAAATATTCTACATGAAGTGAACATTTCAACGGATATTGGATTGTTTTGGTGGGCTTTTAAAAAAGTGTATAAAATATGTTTGTTCTGGTGGCCCTGTACACAGCCACACATCACTCTGCCACTCTGCCTGTGCCCCCGGTCTGATCTCCAAACTGGGAGCGCATTGGCTGTGCATGACTACCTCACAAAACCCTGTGTCAAAAAAAAGTTCTATCCCTTTAAATGAGCAGGAGAGTGTCTGTGCCTACCACATTGTAAATGTCATATAGTCATGTCAGATACTGTATTTGTTGTGTGCTTTTCCTCGGCTGTCAAGCCTCATACACCTGTGCTGTTGGAAAGTGGGAAGCCCTTCAGTGCCCGATGTGAAATTTCTCATCCCATGGATGGAGTTGACATTGTAAAGCCAGATGATATCTAATGTTTATGCAAATCATGGTGGGTATAAAATCAAATGATCATATTCCAATAATGTCTTACTTAAAATGTCACAAGTGACAAATGAAATGAACTAAAAATAAATTGAAATTATACCAATATTGATACACAATGTTATAATGTGAAAGTTTGTCAAATTAAAATGTTTTGTTTTTATGATGAAGGATTTTAGTCATCGGACATCTGGATCTGAAGTTATCAGAGAAACAAGCTGAGGAAATGTTAGACAGCTGTCCTGTGTCCACTGAAGAGCGTCAGTGAATCTCTGATTTTTAAATATTTTACTAGTTTACTGGTTTTAATCCCTTGCTCTGTTTGTTCTGGAGTGGAGGAAACCTCTGGAGAATTCAGCTGCTGGTAAAACCCCCCTGATCTGGTCAAGGGTGTAGGTTTGCAGATGGAAGGTAAGGACATGTTCCTGCCAGTATTTGAGTGAACTCCTTCTCACTATGTTTGGAGTGAAGTCATATGAGATCATTCCAATGTGGGTCCAGCTTTAGGCATGGGCTCGGGGGTAGAGATATTCAGCATTTTTCGATCATCAGTATCACTATTTTTTTAACCAACAACCAATGAAATAAATTAATTAAAAATTTGCTACTTTGGCTCTGATGCAGACGCCTGTCCTTGTCTGTAGTCAGCACTCTGTGGTCTGGAGCAGAGTTTTAGCCTATCACACTGAAAGCTGCTGTGTGTCTGAGGTGAGACAGCAGACATCATGAAGATGTAAACCTCACAATCCTCTACACTGAAGTTACAACAACACCACACTCTGATGAACACCTTCATCTGCTGATCCAAGACACACCGAGCAAGAGAGAGAGAAGCCAGTGCTCTGCTAGGCTACAACAACTAGCAGATCTGGACAACAAGTAAACAGTGTTAGTGCAAGTCTCTAAAAGGAGCAGAGAGCTCTGGGTGCTGGAGCAGAACTAGTGTAAGTTTAAATGTACAGCAGGTATTTAGACACTGTGATGAAGAAAACAGCAACATTAACTGTGTTCAGACAGAGCAACAATAAACTCCACCAGTAACAGAAACTGACTGGAGATCAGCACACTGACGTCAACACGTCAACACGTGAACGGCGTCACTAGTATTAGTGAAAAGACATCAGTAGAAGTAAATCACTGTGTAAAAATGTTCTCAGATAAAAGAACAAAGTCAGTTAAAATGTTTCTGAGTAAATGTGTTACATTTTGAAAGGGGGAAGGGGAGAGTGAAAACATCTTATATAGTGATAATTATAATATAAGATAAAACATATAGCAATAGTTGTGTTAGTTTGTGTTGGCATGTCATTCGGGGGTGGAGGTGAGTGTAAAATTAAGCATTAATTAAGGCTTATGTGTTATTAGATTCTAAGTTTTAGTTTTCTGTCGAGAAATCCCATGTTAATGTCGCCATAAATGAATCATTTTGTATGCTGGAACAGTGGCAGACCAGAGAAGTAGAGGAGGCTGATGGGGAAACAGGTGCATCTTCAGGGTTTAAGCTTTTAAAATTATGTGATTAAATATACACTATTATGGATGAATCGTAAATAATTAACTTATATTTAACATAACCATAGTCTACCTATTCTGATGTTAACTTATAAGTTATTATAACACATGAGACTTTCCTAAAGTTTTAGTCTTTGATCTGATACTGCATAGTTTTATTGAAATGTAAATACATTAGTGAATGTGCAGCTAACCGTTTACAGGAGACTCACTGAGAACAGAAGGGAGATACAGCAGCAGGAGGAGGCTGCTGTTGATGTCACACATGATGAACATCCTCCTTCCCCATCTTCCTCCTCTCATCTCTTTCTCTCCCCCATTTCCTCTGTCTCCTCCTCTTCCTCTGTCCCCCTAATTCTAATTCCCCTCATCCCTCTCTCCCCCATTTCCTCCTCCCTCTCCCTCCTTCACTCTGTCTGATAAGAGCCTGTTTTCTCTGACACTTCAGTCTAACTCCATTCCAGCTAATAGAGAGAGGCCATCTTGCCACTGACACACACGCATACATGTGCTCAGTCACACACAGAGGGGTATCAGCAAACCCCAATGGATTCTGGGAAAAAACACCCCTATATTTTTTATATATAGTCTCAACTGGTCTCTGACACACACACACACCGTACACCATGCTTACCTGCTTCTACTCTGATCCACTGTTTGTGATCACAGTCAGTCCATAAACATCTGTGGCTGCTGGTGGGGTCTTACAAATATCATCACATATTTATTTCATACTTAAAGCAGACGGTAGTCTAGTGTGTCGGCTTTACAGGAGAGGGACTTTTACACTGACTTTGTTCTTGCACAGTTGTTTTTTTGAATGCAGGACTACAAACACAAAATGGTAAAGGTATCTAAAGGAGCTATTTGTAAGTTTTGCTATTGCTACATAGCTAACATTAGCATTAGCAGCTGTGTACTTACTAGTCTAGAAGAAACGTTGTGAGCTCAGCATCAAACTTCAATTCTTTACTCACCAACAGCTGTCTCCAGAGGTGGAAACAAACACCAATGTTAACTCTTGTCTTTCTCATCTTTTGTCTGTTCTTCTACTGAAGTTAGCATGCTAACTAGCTAGCTCCAGCCCATCTCCTCACTGTAGCCTCCAATCTGTCCTGAAGACGTAGCTGCTCAGAGGACGTATTATAACCTCTTGTATTATAAAGATCATGATGACTGAAGGTCTTGTGCAGATTAATAAGTAAACGGCTGTAGCAATAGTTCCAATATTTTCACTTAATTTTCACTAATATATTTAACCTAAATATAACTTGGTGATAAGTGTAACTTAACTGACATATTATCACTTTATAAAGTTTTTATGGTAAATTCCAGTGAAGTTAGTGAGAAATGACAATTTCATTTGATTCACAGAACAACTGTGAACAGTTTTCAGTTCAGAAGTCCTTGTGAATTTATTACCTGAACTTGCTTGTTGTCTGCCTGTGAGCCTTGTTTTTCATCATTAAATTATCGCTACTGAATCTGTATTTGGGTCCTCCCTGTTGTGCTGCTTTCTTCACATATTTGACCCACTATTGATATAAAAAATATTTATTTGTGGAGCTTTATGATAATTATGAATGCAGGACTATAAGTAGAATGTTTTTGCACAGTGTATTGCTACTTTTATCTGAGGGTTGTAGAGAATGTTTACATTATTTGTTATTATATTATTAATAATTATTATTCTCTTGTATTTCAGAGATAATGGCTTAATGTTCTCTGTAATTTGTCTCTTTCTCTAAACAAGTCTCTTACACTTCTTACTCAGTATATTGTTTCAGAGGATTTTCCGGCCTGAGATGATCACTGTTCTCAAGGCAGACTTTTGGAAATGCTCAAATGTGGAAATAGAAGTAGAAATATTGACTATCAGCAACTTTAAAATAATAAAAATATCTGCTTCAGTCCTGAGAAAGCCATTATATCTGACTGTAGGGAACATGACTCCTGAGAGAAGGTCTTACATCCTAAGATGAATTCCCTTAAGACATATAGGGTACACATACACACACACACACACAGAGTGATGTGACCAGTACCCCCCCACCCCCCCCCACCCCCGCCCCCTCAGTGTCTGCATGACAGGGTGATTACAAATGGAGAACAGGGGCTAGAGCAGTCAAATAGTTCAACAATAGAGTGTGTGTGTCTGTGTTGTTGTGTTTCAGGATGTGTGTGTGTGTTTCACCCAATGTGTGTGTGTGTGTGTGTGTGTGTGTGTGTTATGGTGTGTATGAGTGTATTGGCTGCTGATAAATGGCTGCCTCTTTAGGGAACTTATCTCTTTAAGTGTTGCCGCGGTGAGGGATGACATCATTTGGATCCCCGGCTAACTGGCTGCCATGACGACACCCCACCAACCTATCCATTTACCAGATGGCCCGATAGTGTCTGCACACACATCCACACACACACAGGTAATAGGAGGCCATGTGGAAATTACAGCCAGAAACTGTGGCAGTTCAAAGCACTGATACACGCATTGCTGTGATAGGCACACACACACACACACACACACACACACACACACACTGATAAATACTCCCATTCGCAGATGTCTCACAAACACACACACGCACTAAAGAACACAGCCCCACCCCCTCCCTCCTCTTATCACTGCTTAACAGAGAAAAAGAGCAACAAGGAGGAAAAATTAAGTATTGATCAAATTAGCAGTATTTTAAAGCATCGCTCATGGGTGTCTCCAATGCGTGTGTGTGTCTCTGTGTATGTTTCTGTGGGTGTATGTGTGTGTGCAGACAGTCGTGGGGTAGGGAGGGTTGGAGGGATTTAATGAACCCATCACATGGCAAACAAAATGGAAAGGCCAGAAGGACACTTGACCTGATGCACACACAAGAGAGAACATTTACATATCCAACACAAAAACAAGACACTCACACCAGGTGACATCAGTGTATCAATGAGTGCTTTTTTAACACCATAGTGACATTATTATAATCTCTACTGATACAGATACCAGAGCAGCACAGACACTGGACAGCCAGACGTGTGTTTGGCTGCATAATGGTAGCAGTAATAATAACAGTGGTAGTAGCAGTAGAGTTGGAGGCTTTCTGTCTGTTCTGGCTGTGTGCATTGATGGTGTTGGGTCGATAAGTCTTCAATTATCTGCCACTTGGCCACAAGAACCCTGACCACTAGAGGCTCTCAGATCCATTTGAAAACAGTTAGTCTAGCTCTGTCTAAAGTTCAGAAATACACCCGCCAACACCTCTGAAGTTTTCTCATTCTATCTTGTTTAACCCATGCACAAAAAAGCTACTTTGCAATTATCAAGTATGTGTATTGATTTACTATGCTAGGTACAGTAAGGTTGCCAGGTACAAATATCTGTAATTTGGCCCTCTTGACTAGTACTTCCTTCCTATTCCCTGCCTTGGTCTGGGTCATTTTTCCTATTTCAGCCCATGTTCTTCCAGGTAACTGAAGCCTAAAGAGCTCAGAAACTGTCTTGGGAAGTACTTGCAAAATAACAAATACTCACACAGTAACTGACATGACAAAGTGAACATAAACAACAAACAAGGAGTGTTTATTGCTGTCAGGTGCCCTGTTCACTTGTAAGGCTAGATGTCTTTTTTTGTTATTTAAGGCCATTTGAAATGTCACATGTATGTCTTGAAACTGTCATTGGACAGTGTTCAATTTTGCAGCACTTGCCTCATCAAGCATAGCTGATCTAAAGATGCAAAGAGTAAGAGCTCCTTTGCTGTCATGTGATTTCTTGCACTGGGCAATTCTGCAACTTTGAAAAATGCCATTAGTGCTTTGTTGTTCAATGATGCAGCTTTTACAATGTTATGTTCCTGCTGACAGTGTCTCCTTGATTAGTTGGGTCTCGTACTGTCAGCCGCTCGAGTTTTCAGACATAAAATACACACTGCTCTCTCTTCATCTCTCACCACATTCACTGTGAACCCAGGAGCAAGATAGGCATATTTGGTTCTTGGTTTTCGGTACGTGTCTTTGTTGTCTCTGAAGCATTGCCCATTTTTCTTGTCATTCTTGTCAAATATCTCTTCATTCTGTATACTCTCTGTCATGCCTCTGTGCCTCCCATCGAGGTCTCGAGACACACTTGAAGAAATGCTGGTTTAGTAGCATATATAAACTATAAAGACTATGTGTTGGGCTTTAGAGTTAAGCAAGGACGCCCCTCTCTCCAGAAACATTTTCCAGCTCCTCCTGGGGGATCTTAAGGTGTCTCCAGGCCAGATGAGATATATAATCTCTCCAGTATGTTCCTGGGCTACCCTGTGGGTCTCCTAACAGTTGGACTGCCCACAAGACTTCTAATGGAAGGTGCCCAGGGGGCCAGATGCCCAAACCACTTCAGCTGGCTCTTTTCAACATGAAGGAGCAGCAGCTCTACTCTGAGGTCCCTCCGGATGTCTGAGCTCCTTACCCAATCTCTAAGTTTGAGTACTTCCCAAAGCTCATAAACATAGGTGAGGTTTGGAATGAATGTAGATCGACTGGTAAATTGAGCTACATCAAGCCCAGTAACACTCTGAGGCAGAAGCTTGACCATCCTAAGGACAGAACACCCAAGCATAAGCAGAGTAATGTAGTGTACGCAGTTAAATGCAGTAAAGAATGCACAAAAACCTGCACATTGGGGAAACAAAACAACCACTTCCCAAATATATGGGAAGGATTCAGCAGTCCACCTACATCTAAAGGACAAGAGACACGTATTTGAGGACAGCAATATACGTATTTTGGCCAGAGAGGACAGATGATTTGAAAGAGGAGTGAAAGAAGCCATCTACATCAAACAGCAGAGATGGTCTACGACACCACTTATCAGCCACTTGCAATGTAGTTTTGAGTTCACTCTTGAGACCAGACAACCAACATCCATCTGCACCATGACTGCTGCCCCTAATGACTGATGGCATGACTGGGTGGGTCTATAACTGTCAAGGTGTTAACAAGCCCACAAGAATTCAAATGCCTGGAACTCCCCCCTAGCCAGCTAGAACTGAAGAAGCCTTTTAGGTGAAACATCTTCAAGAACTTCAAGTGAATCTAATTGCCTTCACAGACATGGTAAAGCTTTGCCTCCAGACTCAACTCAGTCTTCAAAACAACTGTTCGGTACAGTGCCCGCTTTACTGCTGAGGCCGCACCAGTCCGTCGGTCAATCTTCCACCCTATCCTACCCTCACTCATGATGAACAAGACACTGAGATATTTAAATGCTGTTATAACCCAAAAGGAGCAATCCACTATTTCCCAGCAGAGAACCATGGCCTCAGACTTGGAGGTGCTGACCCTCATCCCAGCAATTTCACACTTGGCTGCAAACTTCCCCAGTGCATGCTGTAGTTCATGGTCTGATGAAAACAATAGTGCCACATCATCTGCAACAGGAGTGGTGATAAGGGACAACCCTGGTGGAGGCCGTATAATTAAAATACATTTAATACAGACTACATGACTTATAGCAACAGCCCCAGAACCCAGCAAGAATCCCTGAGGGACCCAGTTGTAGGCCTTCTCCAAGTCCACAAAACACATGTGAATAGGCAAAGTCCAATGACCCAAGTAACCCTACAAGACCAAAGTGGTCCACTGTTCCACAGCCAGGAAGGAGTACACATTGCTCCTCCTGAATCTGAAGTTCATCAATTGGTAGGAGCTTCCTTTTCAGCACCCTGCCATAAGCATTCCCAGGAGCCTGAGCAGTGTGCTACCAATACATCTAGCACACCCTCTGGTTCCCCTTTTTATAAACGGGATCACCAGTTGGGAATCTCCACTCATGGTGCCTTGCCACTGGGAAACTTCTTAACTCAAATTCTCTTCCCCCCCAATATGCCCAGTCCAAGTCAGCAGGGTTTACCTGGGTTTACTTTCCCTTTCTGAGAAGTTCTTGTTTACCAGAACGTCCTTGAGACCAACGAAGAGTCCTTCTCCATCGTCTCCCTAAACTCATCCCACACCCAAGTTGTGTTTAAAGTTTTTCTACCCTACAGACAAGGGCCTCAACCAGATGTTCCCAGTCCGCCCTTACTATATATTTGGGTTTACCAAAAAAAAAAAAAAAAAAATCTCCCAGGATCAGTGAGACACACAAATCCCTCCATCACTTTAAGATAGCAATTCTCAGAGAATAAATGTTATCAATGAATATTTTACTACTGTATTTTTGTGTTTTTTTTGTATTTATGTGCTTTTGTTTTGTGGGATGATAAAGAGCTTTTTAAAATGTGTCTTCCCTTTATTCCTGAAAAATTCCTTCAGTCACTCTCATTTCCTTATTCCTTTCTTGTGTGTGACATCTCATAGAGGAGACTTGTTCACATTCACAGTTACTGATAGGACTGCTCTGGACTATCAGGGTGACAGTTACTCATTCTTAAAATAAGTGCTTTGTCCCTTTAGAGCTCTCTGGACTGAACTAATAGTTGCTATGAGTGACAGAATAAGTGAAACAAACGCTGCCATTAATAATGAGCTATATGTTCAGCCTCTCTGGACCTCATACTGAATATTCAGACTGGAAACAATACAAATACACACTGACCTCACTGACCTCACACACAAGCTCTGCCTTGCACATACACACTCTAACACATGCCTACACACACACAAGGGGAAACTTATTAGGTTATTATCTTTCCGCCCCATAAAATAGGAATAACTTAAAGCGCTGCCGCAATTAATAACCCAACTATAAATCTGAATATTCCCCATGAATATTATTCTATATTACTCACACACACACACACACACACACACACACACACACACACACACACACACACACACACATACACACACAGTGATCAGCAGGGTGTATGGGAGCAGGGAGAATGATAAAGCCATCAGAGAATGTTCTGGATGAAGTGAGCCAAACGTGAATGTGTGTATCAGAGCATGTGAGTGCATGTGTGTGCAAGTACGTCCCATCAGAGTGTGTTCTGCATGGTAGCTTTATGCATCAACACACTGATGCATTCTCCATCTCCATGCTGAGGGCCATTCCCAGTCATATGTGCTGGATGCACCGGTTAAATCAATGCTCTACCCACTAACCTCCAAAAGTGACACACACACACACACACACACAAACACACACACACACACACAAACACACACACACACACACACACACACACACACACACACACACACACACACACACACACACACACTGCTGTCATCTGCTATGACCTTTCTTCCTGTTACCAGAACAACACACACACACACACTCACACACACACACACACACACACACACACACACACACACAGTGCAGTGTAGCTGCTGATACTTTTCATTATTCTAAGGAATGAGTTCAACTAACAAACCATACTTTGGCTTTTTAAATAATTGGGGTCTTTAGTTGGCCTCCTCTCCTGGACCATCTGGCTGCAACATTGATAATCCTTCCTGCGTAACCACTTATAACCACTTGTTTGGATACTGTGGTGTGCATTCATTTTGAAGCCACTACTTTTCAGAAAACATTTTTCTTAAGCCTCATTTAGACTGGATTTATTTGTCAAGGGGAGGTGGGATGATGTTAACTTCATCTGGTCAGAATGTGGGTAATTTTTCACCCCCACTCGAGTAATACAGTGGCTTCAGAAAGTATTCAGACCTCTTCACTTTTTGTTACTGTGTCGTAAATTGTATTATAGACAGATAATATTGCCATTTTTGCCCATCACTCTACATAACTCATAATGACAACGTGAAAACATTGCAATTAATTAAAAATCAAAAACTGAAATCTCTCATTTACATAAGTACAGACCCTTTGCTGTGGCTCCACAATGTGTTGAGGTGCTTCCTGTTTGGTTTAATTTTTCGTGAAATGTGTCTAAAATTGACCCTGGAATCCATCTGTGGTAAAGTGAATTGACCAGACAGAAAGGCTCACACATTTGTGTGTACAGCCACATGATCCATTTAATAGGACCTTTATGGTAGAGTGTGGACAGAAACGACTTTGAGAAAAAAGATAGCCAACTTGGAGTTTGCCAAATGGCATTTAAAGACTCTGAGACCTGGAGGAACAAGATTCTCTGATCTGATGAGACAAAACTCCTAACACTGTGTGTGGTAAACACCAGGCAGTGCTCATCACCTAGATATTACAGCAGAGTGCAAATTATACAGTGACAATCAGGGGGGTCAACTTCTTTTCCAGGACAAAAGGGAACCCAGTCGATGCAGACACATGCTTCAGTGAACTAAATGTTACAGTCCTTACAGCATCCTGCTTCTTTAATGTAATGACTGCAGTCTGTGATGATGATGATTCTCTCTAATCTTTGATTATTGGTGAGATAGTGGATGATTGCAACATTTAATGAAATGAAACCATGTGAGAAGTTTAGATGGAAAAATCATTATTTATTGGAGCTGTTAACAAAACAAACTCATAGACACCTAAAATGTGATACAACTACACACTGGTTTTTATCAGAAGCCAAAATGGTCAGAACCCAATGGTTTAATCTAATGTGTTTTAAAAGCTTGTTTTATTATCCATTGTATCCATTACAAGCATCTTAAACGTAACCAAAGCTGTCAAATACATTTAGTGGAATAGAAAGTGCAACATACATGCTCCAAATCTATTGTCAAAGTTAAAGAATTTTTTTATAAATTTTCTGTGGAGGATCAAACAACCTCTAATGCATTTAATTTCATCAGATAAGGGGGTGCAGAGAATTCTGGGTTTATAAAGGTCAAATGATCATAAATTGACGTCTCTTGAGGAGCTTGTAATTACATAACATTTCACAGAAACATTTTTTCAAATTCTTACAAACCAAAAGCACATTTTATATTCACTAGATATACCTCCCTATTCACTGTTAGAGGAAAATATTTTACAGGACTGTGCAGGAAAAGGCATAATATCTGGATTTTATGACTTACTTATATCTGGGTCCCCTGAGTCCTCTGGAGCTAAACTTCAAGTTTGGTGAGAGGATTTACAGGAAGACATTTCATTTGATAAGTGGGAAGACACTTGTGAAGAAGTGCAAACACACACAGAAAATACCCCCCTTATTTGTGTTTTAAATTTGGACAATCCACAGGAACATTTTTACACTGCGTGTGGTGATGATTGATGGGCTCCTCTATTAGGAGTAGGATGCAGGCCTAGCAGACCTTGCTTTACGTTGACTGTATCGAGGAATGAAGGACACTGGTGATTACTAGTTATAGGAGAAACATTTGTGAAGTGCTTATTGATTTATTTTTATTGTATAGTGTGGATGTGTGTGTATTTTTTTCTCCTTTATTTTAATTCCATTTGTCTTGTACTTGTCTGTTTGAAAAAGTAACAAAGAAAGTGTAAAAAAAAAAAATGAACTCAATTACTTTCCACCACTGCTGATACAATTCCTGAGTCTCCAGCACACCTGGATTTTAATATTGTTCAGTGACAACTGGTAAAACTGAATTCCTGAGTGCAAGGAGGTGTCTATTATAGAAGCTAACATCACAAAGGTAAAAGACTAAGATTAAACCACCACAGACACACAAAGACTATTAACATGAAATAATATCTCTATATTGATGTCAAAACATTTCTCGACAACAAGTAATCCTCCATGCCTCACTGCTCATGACTGAGCACCAGTGTTTGCTAACATTAGATCATATATGACATTTTATATTGGTAATGAAATGACAAGCTAATACTGGAAATGAAAGGGCATCAACTAGTTAATATTAGCTAAACTGCAACTGAAGATTAGAAACTAGCTAACATTACTTACCTAAACTGTAACTGAACATTAGTTGGTGACGAGTCACCGAAATTAGAAACTAGATAAGAATTCATCCGTAGACATAATCTAATTCAGAAACTCTGAATGTTAGAAAGTAAAGTGTATTAAACAAGCTACTGCTACTTACATTTACCTACACCTATCTGAAGTCGTATTACAAGATTCTTCCAGGCATGAATATGGTAAATATATTTATATTTACAGATAAGAAGATATAAATGTTTGGCATGAATGGCAATTTTATCCATTTATAATTACATCTGCACCACAAAATGTGCAAAAAGTGAAAGGTCTAAATACTTTCTGAACAACTGTATAAATCTCCTAACCCACACTTATCCACCTCTAACTTTTACTAGATGTTGAACTCAGGTGTGCCAAACATGCTATCATTCTCTCTCATCATTTCTCTGCCACACACACACAGTGCTGACAAAGGAACACCGATTACACCAGTTTATCGTTATTCTATGTCCTGATGTCCCTTGTCTCCCTTAATGTCTCTCTCTCTCTCTCTCTCTCTCTCTGTGTCTTTATGCCTTTGTCCCCTTCTCCTTTCTCTCTGATATATGTCCTACAGCTCAAACGCCAACACTCCCCTCCAGTCTGGCTTCAATTCCCCCTGAACAGATACCATCAGAGGAGAAGAGAGAACGTGTGGTTTCTCTGTCTCAAACACACACGCATCATAGCCACTCAGTAAGTTGACAGATGTAGAAGGACAATAAAACAGTTTGTAATGGAGGTAATATGATTTAAAGTACCATCTATTAGCCTGGATAGGCCTGTCAGGTGTGTGTACAGTATGTGTGTGTGTGTGTGTGTGTGTGTGGGAGATAAAATGAAGATGGCAGAGAGAATATAGGGCTGAACATCTAAATCACAGTACACACACACACACACACACACACACACACACACACACACACACACGTGGACCCACACATACATAGTGCAGTTCTAGACAACATATCTAACCCTGGTACCAGTCCTGTGAATCCAGATACACACACAGACACACACTAATGCAATAAATATACTGCCAATAAAAAGTCAGATCCATACATCACAGACTCCTGATAAGACAGAAAATAGTGAGCGGTGAGAGATCTGAAATATATCTCACTGTTAATAATCTTACAGTAGGCATACACACTGCACTCAGAGTTCAAACACACTGACAAACTTTCAGAATGAAACACATGACTAATACACACTCTGATATCAGTCCCTCCACAATGTTGCAATCACAATAATTAATGCAAATTCAACCAATCCCTGTGCATTCTGCATGACTTTACATTTTTGTCCAATCATCACAACTTTCTTGCAAATTTGAACAATCATCATAGTTTCATCGTATCAGTCCCTGTGCAAAACCTTGATCTATATCTCCAAACTCACTTCCTTGTTTCTGGTTTTGAAGCATGTTGTGAAGTTGCAGACATGTGTGACATGAATGTCTCACATTTACCAACAAACTTCACTGCTAAAGACCATGTAAAGAAATTCCCCAATTGTTTTGTACCCCATGCAACATTGTGTTGGAACCATGGGTGTAGAGCTGCCGGTGCCACCGGGGCGACGCTCCACTACTTCTTTTCTCCAGATCAAATAAAATATCTACAGTTCATAATCTGGTTGTTTTATGATGATTATGATGTAGTTTATCATGTTTGCTTTCTCTTTTGACAGAACTTCAGCTTGAAGAAGACACAGTGCACTTTTTCATTCACAAATAAAGATAGTTTTGTTAGAAAGTTTGTGATTCAGAACCTTTTTGGTTGCTTATAACATTCAGAACAGGGAAGATTTATTCCCACTGGAACAAGTTGCCTTCGATGTTTAATGAATTATACAAAAAAACATGGCGATAATTTTTGCAACTTTTATTTGCTCCTGCAGCTGTGCAAAAAAAAATCTAAAAACACCGCAACATGCATCGCAATTTTTTAAAGAAAAGCTGCCGCGAAATCAGGTATTTTAGCCCACAACAATCCCACAAAAAGTTTAAGTTTACCAGATATAGAGTTCAACATCCCATACTGGCTGAGCTGGAGAAGCCGCTCCGTGTTGTCATCCTTAAAGACTAACACTGGAAATGAAAGGGTGTGCTAACATTAGTTAGTTCACCTGTAGTGTTAGTCTAAAGTTAGTAACTAGCTAGTTTAGTTAGTTAACATGTAGCTTAAGGCTAAAGTTAGAAACTAGCTAACAAGGGCGCCTCAGAATAAAGGCAAAAATGTCCCCCCAAAAAACGAAACAAAACTAGCTAACATAAACTGTAACTGAAGGCGTCTGTGTTTGTGTGTGTATTCACAGGACTGGTACAACTCTTTGTGTTTGTGTTTGTGTTTGTGTTTGTGTGTGTGTGTGTGTGTGTGTGTGTGTGTGTGTGTGTGTGTGATTTAAATGTTCAGCCATATATTGTCTCTGCAATCTTCATTTCATTTCCACACATATTCTATCTTATCCAGTTGCTTCAGGAAATTATTGAGCCTTTTTTTTAAATGAAACTTATAGTCTTTCTGTTTTTGTACCTTTGTTCCTCCTCATGTGCATGCAGTACATATCAATACGACAAAATAGGGACTCACTCATCAAGATATAATCTCTGAGGCGCTAGAGGTCAAAAACTCAGGTACCATGACGACATGATCCCTCCAAAGTGTGAAGTATGTTTTTCAGCACTTAATTACAAAGCAGAAGTCTGTCAACTACTATTTACCTGATTCTCACAAGCGTAAAATTTTACTAATTTATATTCTGGACAAGGATTAAATTTCATTTTTTGCTTTCTGTACTGACAAGGTCTCAGTTTGTTTAGTCCCGCCCCCGTCTTTCACAAGTTGACAGGATTGGTTCCTTAGGTTTGTGACATATAACCTGGCTGTCTGAATCTGTTTTTATGAGACATCATTGGTTCACTGCAGTTCGAGGTGGAAACACTCAATCTTCCTGATTATTTCCATCCATTTTCTTCCGCTTATCCTCTAGTAGGGTCGCGGGGGGGCTGGAGCCCCCCCAGCATCTTTTCGGGCGAGAGGCGGGCAGGGCAAACACAGGGCGCAGGGCAAACACATAGAGACAGACAACCATTCACACTCACAGCCACACCTATGGTCAATTTAGAGTATCCCATTAGCCTAGTCCCCATTTGCATGTCTTTGGACTGTGGGAGGAAGCCGGAGAACCCGGACAGAACCCACACTGGCACGGGGAGAACATGCAAACTCCACACAGAACGATCCCATGTCCGAGCCGGGACTCGAACCCGGAACCTTCTTGCTGACTAACCCTATCAAATAAAAAACATCATATGGATGCTAACATGGTTAAACATTTGTCCTCCTCGCTAATAGGAAACTTAAACTTGAAAAAATGAGAAATGAATTACTAATAACTGGATTTATACACATATTCCTAATTGCTTTAGTCACATTTTGGTTTAACATCCGAGGCAATAACCTAAGAGTTTTGCTCTGGCAGAAGCATTCACATTCTCAGTGCAGATAAGACAGAAAATGGAGCTCATCTGTGGAAGCCCAGTGGTGAGTAAAAGGGGAAAAATACAGCCATAAGCATCAGCAGCTCAGATAGCCTTTAGATGGAGTAAAAGCTGGAGGCGAGCAGAGAGGATAGAAGACATATCAACATGGACAGAGAAAATAAAGGAGCAGTGGAAAAACAGAGCAGTGTTTGCAAAATCCAATTGAGCTGACACGTTTTCAGCCACATACCATTTTTTGTTGTTTACGGCTTTATGAGTGGCTGACCCCAGAGTGTCTATGTTTTCATGGGTGTGTGCGTATGGCTGAGTGGCTGACCTGTGTGTGTGTGTGTGTGTGTGTGTGTGTGTGTGTGTGTGTGTATGATTGAGGTTGATAGATACTGACAGCTGCGGAGAATCACTTTCCTGTTGGTAAAATACCATACTGACCCTGTTGGCCCGCTGTAAGCAGAGGTTAGCCTCGCTGAAGCCCAGCTGGCCGAGTGGGGATGACATCGAGCTGAGGGTTGCACTTGAACCCACAACATTACACTGACCCACAGAGCACCCTGGACACACACCGACACACACCTCACAAAACCAACTCATAGAGGTTAGACAATGTTTGGGGCCAATAGAGAGGACAAGGAACACAATCTGTGGCAGCCATGTTGGTGGTCTGCATTTCTGCTCAGACAACAGAGTTGAAGAGTATTACTTAAACTGTCTGTGTGAATACAAGTGAAAGATGGAAGGATCTGAGGTTCTTGAGGTAACTTCAGGTTTAATTCTGGGTTTTCAGTTCAGTACAGGTACAGCACATCAGCTCCAGATCAGGTTAACTTCAGAGGATCAGATCAGAACCTGTGAACAGATCAAACTACTGATCAATGAAATACCTGGAAAAATTGAGTCATCATTCCTACAGGATCCTGACAGGGACAAAAGAGTTTACAATAAAGTGATCAGTAATAAAGATCAGTACATATTTGTATAGATCAGTGGATGTGTTGCTGTTTCCATGTGTCACTCTGGTTTTAAAACAGAGCCTCTAACAAACAGAGGAGAGTTTATCACTAAATAACTACATAATAACTATTGTAGCTTCATTTGACCTGAACACAGACTCTTTAATGGACAGGATTCCTGACAGTGATGAAGCTTTTACTCTCTTCTTCATCACTGCAGCTCAGAACAACATGAGGAGAAATCAAAACCAAACCAACAATGATCCACACACTGTTCACTGTTTCCATGGTTATAAATGAACATTTTAGTCAGACTGACTCTTCAGACATCAACTACTTCTCTCCTCTTTTCTTTCTCTCCTTGACCTTTGACTTTTGACCCCCAACATCTAATCAGTTCATCCTTGAGTGAAGGTTTTTGCCAAATTTGAAAAAGTTCCTTCAGGGTGTTATTGAGATATCGCAATCACAGGACCAAAACTGTGTTTCGTGAGGTCACCACGCCCTTGACCTTTGACCCCCAAAAACAAATGATTTCATCCTTAAATCCAAGTGAATATTTGTGTTAAATTTGAAGGGATTCCCTTGAGGGTTTCTCAAGATATTGTGTTCACAATGCTAAAATCATGTTTTGTGAGGTCACCATGACCTTGACCTTTGACCTTTAGCCACCATAATATAATCAGCTTGTCCTTGAGTCCAAGTGGATGTTTTTTGCCAAATTTGAAGAAATTCCTTTGAGGCGTTACGGAGATATAGCATTCACAATGCTAAAATTGCGTTTTGTGAGGTGACTGTGACCTTGACCTTTGACCCCCAAAATCTAATCAGTTCATCCTTGATTCCAAGTGGACATTTCTTCCAAATTTGAAGAAGTCAAGGCATCACTGAGATATCATGTCCATGAAAATGGGGTGAACAGACAGACGGACAACCCAAAAACAATATGCTTCCGGCTCTGACTGTCGCTGGCCCAGAGGAATAAAAAATAGTGAGAAACTTAATGACAGTTCATGCACTTATTTACAATATATCCTTAATCCGACTTTAATAGAAACCATATTTAGAAATAGAGATAACTGGAAATTATTGCTAGTGTTTTTTTATTCTAGTCATGCGATCATGTTGTTTACATTTCACCTTGTTGAATTTCAATTTATGACATCACTATAACTGAATTCACCTGCAGGTGTCAGTATTTCTTCTCATATCATATTAATACTTTATTCATGGTTCTGACGATGTTGCTTATAATGTGTGTGGAGTGTTTTCACTTTCTACCTGAAGCTAATAAGCAGCCTTACACCCAGCAGCAGAGCCTGATGACATACCTGTCAACAGGAGACTGCTTTAAAAACACGAAAATGTGCCACATCCAAACAAACCAGGGGTTAGGTGCTGATGAAAGGACTCACAGTGAAAAACAAAGAACTACCTGTACACTGAGGCCGCAAAACAGAAAAAGTTGCATAATCAGCTGATCAAATGCACATGCGGTGAACTGTTCCTTTTACTTCCTTTAATCTGTGTGATCTTGACAGAGCTCCACTTCCTAACTCACACATTAAACAGTCACAACGCTTCACTCGCTCAGTCTGTTGCCTTCATGTGGCTGATTTATTTTTTCTTCAAAACTAAATAACAAAACATCTCTAACATCTCTGATTCACTGTCTCCCACACGTTTCCCATGTTTGCTTAATCTAACCCCTTCCTTCTGTCACAGCTGATCATCATCTGATTAACACACAATAGATAATAAATCCAATGATAAATCCAAAATAAGTAGAAATTAGAAATTCAATTCAAATCATAAATGAGAGGGATTTACAGTTCAATCAGATCAGTTCAATTTTGTGAAAATATAATTTGCAATCAATACAAAAATGGCTCTAACAGCACATGTGGTCAGTCGGTGCACTCATTCATTCATTTCTTTGCCTCACAATACCTGGTCAACACCCATATGACCTTCACCTCAGCGTGAAGGTAATTCTTTGTTTTTCACAATAAAAGTACAGTTTCTCAGTAAATGTTCTGCATTTGTCTGAGAGAAATGTCCAAACAAAACCAGCTCATAACATCAGCTTTTCTTAATATTATTTTTCCTGTTAATTTAGTACATTAACATATAAATACCATCTTAATATTTTCATTAATAACTATTAAATGTCATATTTTGTAAAGGTTTAGATCAACATAGTAAACTGATAATGACAGCTTATAAGAATGTGTATATTCATTCTGATCTATTTTATATAACAAAATAATTATTACTACTACACATGCCACAATTTACCAAATTAAAGTAAAATCATCCATCAGTATGAAAACATCAATATTAAATATTACACATTCACAAGTTGTTTTCTCTGACTGAAGTTCACTCGAAATAGATGAAAAGATGTGTAACAGCTGTAACAGTTATAATGATAGAACATATGGATAAGAACCCTGTGTCATATTTTTCTTCTTTACCCCTGGAGAAAGAGAAAATGCACAGCTCTGTCATTCTCTGATGAAAACTACAAGACATATAAATAAATAAATAAATAAATATGACATGATGCAGAGAACTGGTTGTTATTCATAAAAGAGGTTAGTGTATTTAAGAAGGTAGATATTCAAGTTTGTATTTTAGCATGGTTTTAATTTAAGATATAAAATGACAGTATACAAGAAAACTGAGTATGAATGAACAGTATGCAGTTCATCCATATTAAAATTATTGTTGCTATTAAAAAGAATGTTATCTGTTCTCAAAGCTCACTGTGACTGCAGCTTCCCACTGTGTTTGGCTGACTGATGAGTCTCAGTCAAAAACATGCAGTGGACAAAGGCTTCGATGATGCAGCTCCTGCTTTGAGACAGTTCATATGTTCTTCTCAGCACCTAAATTTTCTCCTTATTACTTTGCCCATTTATTTGGCACCTAACTGGTCCCACACCGACAGAGGTGGAGAAAGTCCACGGCTCCATTACATGAGTCAGAGTATAGATCCTCCTGCTCGGATATTACTCCAAGGTGAAAGTTGCTCAGTCAGATTGTAACTTCAGTTAAAGTTAAAAATACTGAAGTATTCAAAGGTACATTATTTATGTCAACTTATTTTTTTGTTTTTATTTATTTTATTTTTATTCTTCCAGATTTACAGAACCTAATGACTCTGAAACAACCTGAATGAACTGACTGACTGACTGACTGACTGACTGACTGTAGAACCTGTAGAATAAAAAGACTGTAGAATATGATCCAAAGACACACAAATTAATCATATTTCTTTTCTTTAATCAGTGATAAAGTCTGGTCGTGGTAAACACAGTAAATATTTCAAATTAAATTAAAGCTGCAAGCAGCGTTGAGTGGGCCCTCGCACTCCTGTGCAACTCGGGGGCACGCAGCGTGTCATTTGAAACAGTCACACATCGTAATGACTGCCAGACACTGTGCTCATGGGTTAAGATTTATTGCACAGACTGTGTGGCAGCAGAAATGATTTAAAGGATTTTTATATGCATTCTTAATTGTGACCATTAGGTGGAGCCAGAGACCACATAATTGGCGCACATGAGGCTCTGTATCAGACCTTATGAAAATGTCATGTTAATGATAGGATTGTCACATAAAAGTTATGTCCTATTTTCAGTAGGTGGCGCTGTGACTACAGTGTAATATTAGTATGCCGATGTCTTCAGTGTGAGACTGTCATCAAACATGTAAAATTTGGGGAAGATTGGAGATTGTTCAGATCTGCTAATTACTTTAGCTTGGCAGTTAGCACTAGCTTCTCTCTCTCTCCTCTCTCGCTTGCTCAGAGTGGTGCTGTTGTACCTTCAGTTTAGAGGATTGTGATATTTATTATCTTCAGCGATGTCTGCTGTCTTTAGGCACAGCTCCACTCGCTAACTGGAGCTAACTGCAAACTCTAACTGCCATCTCTGAAAATTTTCCTCAAAAAGAGTCAGACAAACAACCTTCAATGACTATTTTTATATCAAAAATTTAGAGATTTTTTTTGTCCTGTATCACCCAGTTTTGGTCTCATTCTGATATCTTTTACACTTTTTGAGGAAGTGATGGGAGTACCCTCCACTTCTCCCACTGACTGCAATACAATTCAGGAGCAGGTGTTACTGGGCAGAAAAGGGAAAAGCTCACTCTGGCTAATTAAACTCATCAACTCTTAGCCTTTTAACTCAGGTATGAGAGCATATATAAGATAAATCAACATGGTGTATTTGCGTGTACTTGTGTGTGCATGTTGATGTGTGGTTCTTTGCTTTCTGTAATTGTGAGGACAATTTTAGTTAAAAACCATTATTGTGAGGTCAGTGTCAGGATAAGTGTCTGCGACATGAATGAGACTGAAAGTAACGTCCTTTGTACAGATTGAAACGTGAAGAGTGAAGTATGTGCACCAAGCAGCAGGCACATTCAAAATTTCTCTAGGAATTTTCTACACTGTAAAAAAAAAAAAAACGTAAAAAAACGGTAAAAGCACTGGCAGCAAAGTTTCCAAACGGATACCGTAAAATTACAGTAAATAACCGTATCACGGAACTACGTACAATGACTGTAAAAATACAGATTAGATTTTTACAGTCAAAATGAATTAAAATACAGTATATTATAGTTGATAAATGTCCATTATACTGTAAAATAACATGCATATTATGTCAAAAAACATTAAAAATCAGATACCCTTCAGGTTAATCTCTGTAATTTTACAGTATAAAAAAAAACGGTAAAAGCACTGGCAGCAAAGTTTCCAAACGGATACCGTAAAATTACAGTAAATGTAAAAATACAGAGTAGATTTTACAGTCAAAATGAATTAAAATACAGTATATTATAGTTGATAAATGCCCATTACACTGTAAAATAACATGCATATTATGTCAAAAAACATTAAAATCAGATACCTTCCAGGTGAGTCTTTCTAATTTCACAGTATACATTATTTAGTTTAGGAAACAGCTAAGTCTATCTACAGTAATTTCATGTTAAAATACTATTTTTTCCATGTACAATAACAAAGTTATAATGTATAAAAACGAACTAGGTTCATAAAACTAAAGATAAATGTCTGCAAATTTACAGTATTAATCTGTCATTTTAGAGAATTAGTATATTAAAAAACAACCATTGGGCAGTGGAAAAACAAGCTAAATACATTACAAATACATCAAAAATAGCTACATTTAAGGCCAATCCCTGTAAATTAAGGGTATTTAGTCAGTTTTCATGGAATGGCTTTGTCTATCTAGAGTAATTCCCTGTTTAAATATTGTTCTTTCATGTACAATGACTGAGAAATAATGTATAAAAATGCTATAAATGCATTAAACCAACGATAAATGTCTACCCATTTACAGTATTAATCTGTAATTTTAAAGAATTACAATATTTAAAAATGTTCATTGGACAGTGAAAAAAAAGCAGAGTACATTAAAAATACATCAAAAATAGCTACATTTAAGGCCAATCCCTGTAAATTAAGGGTATTTAGTTGTCATTTCATGAAACTGTCTTGTCCATCTACACTGATTTGCTGCATAATTGTGGTTTCCCCAATTAAAAAAACAATGACACAATGTATAAACAAAATATGTACCTTTAATCAAACAGGAATTTCTGCACATTTACAGTATTAGTTATGTTAGAGAATTGGACAATGGGAAATTAAACACTGTACATCAAAATACATTAATAGGTATATTTAAAGATAATATCTGTAAATTTAGGGTATTAAACTGAACAAACATTGTTAAAAAATTTCATTTGAAAAACAAGGATAGTAAGTCATTACACATTAAAACAGCGAAGGCAATCTCCGTAAATGTAAGGTATTCAGCAGTTACTTTATATAGGCCTAATAGTTCAATATAGTGTTTTACTTCCAAAATATTGTTTTTATATGAAAAAAAAAATAGGAATATTTCAATATTTTGAACCCTGGGCCCAAATGACTTGTTTTCAATCACAATCCCTAATAGCAGAAACCAGATAGCTCCCTGCCCCGCCCATCCAGTAACACTGGAAAGCCCCCTCCCACTCTACTGCATGGGCATAAGCAACAATCTAAGATCAACTTTTTCAAAACATGACACTCGCAGTATAATCATACTGTAATCATCAGTATGTTATCTTGAAAAAAATTGTTTTAAAAAAAAAGCTATACAGACCAAAGAAGAATTGCAAATCTGTGACTTGTTTTATTTTTGAATACCATGGGGTTCAAATAGTTACATGATATGGAATATATATTTCTGGCGGTGGATAGATGGACCATAGTTATTAACAGAAAAGCATTGCAGATTTTGCTTTTATCACAGGCCATGTTTACAATAAGTAAACACTACACCAGTTTTATCTTTTAAAGTGATATTTTTACTGTCCATACTGCAAGTCCAAAATATTGAGCGACTTCTTCAGCAGCTGCTCCTGTGCTCTACAAGCAAGTTACATTGACTAGACCTCCATATACATTAATTGCAGGGCAAAACTCAATGCATTGCTAGCCTGATACTCAGACAGATTTGCCATTTCGTTTCACTGCATTATTCAGTCAGACTGTGCTCTCATAGCAGCCGTAGCATAGCAGCTAAGTGTCAAAGCAATTTCTCAAGACACAAGTTGTTATACACAACTATTGGAAACAGATGGACCTGGTTTCGTCCAGAAGCCATCAAAAGAGATGTGCAGGGGTAATACAACTCTGATACGAGGTGTCCTGAGAGGCTAGGCGATGTCAGGGATATTTCATCTCTGACATCCCATTTCCTAAACCACATCTAAACAGAGTTAAATGTCTCTGGTGGATTACGCTGTGTGGTAGACCACAGTGAACTCAACATAAAGAAGATAAACAAGGATGTCTACATTGTGTATGTATGGTATGGATTATTTTTTCACCGCAGTGAAAAAGCAACATATTCCCGTCGGATGGCGATTAAAATTGCCTGTTATGTGCAATAAGAGTAATTTTAACTCTGTTCCACAATTGTGAAGCACAGGAGCAGCTTATGAAGACGATCAGCAATATTTGGACTTAGGTCATGGCCATGAAACTTTGTAACTATTTCTTGCAAATGAAACAAATGTAAAAACATTTTAGGACACATTCAATTTGGGCAATACATACTGTGCGTGAGCAACTGTTATCAGATCATTTCAAACTGTCTGTTCACCTGCTTGGGTGCTGGGGCCTCCTTAAATACCTCCCATTGTCCATCTAGGGAGAAAACAGGCATTTGTTTAGACAATCCATGTAAACCTTTTGGCGTTTTACGGACAAACATTCATGAGAACTGAAATTATCATTTCTAATTTGAGTTGCTTTTTTCTTATCATACATTACCAGAATATATGCAGGAATCCTGAAGTTAATTTCAATACCTTTTTAAAAGACCTTCTCTTTACCACAGCTGGACTCCAATCAAGTTGTAGAAACATCTCAAAGATGACCAAGATAAATGGAAGCAACCTGAGCTACATTTCAAGTGTCATAATAAAGGGTCCGAAAACTTAGTACAATGTGATATTTTAGTTTTTAATTTTTAATAAATTTGCAAAAATGTCTAAAATTTTGTTTTCACTTTGTCATTATGGGATATGGAGTGTAGACTGATGAGATTAAAAATGCATTTAAATTATTTAAGCAAAAGGCTGCAACATAATGTGAAAATACTGAAGGGGTCTGAACATTTTCTGAACCCATTGGCCCTCATTTATCAATCTTGCGTGAAAACAGGTGCAGATCTGAGCGCAGAATTGGTCGTACGATAGGATACACGTGTGATTCATGAAACATTCGTATCTGAGCAATCTCAGCGTACGAATTTTCAGGTCTTGATAAATGCGTTGAATGTTGAATTCGATCGTCATTAACATGTTACGCCCTTAAATATTCCTGGTTCGGAGGCCCCGCCCACTAAGGTCAAACATGGAGAGAAGAGTTACTGGCAAAAAACGAAACTTTTCAGAGAAGGAGATCGACATCCTGACATCCGAGGTGGCGCAAAATAAGGATGTGCTTTTTGGCAGTCTGAAGAGTGGGATCACAGGAGCTCATAAAACCGCTGTGTGGAAGAGGGTGACGGAGATGAGTTTGGCTCTGCAGTGCCGCCTCCTGCAGCCGCGCGCCAACACAGCTGTTTTGAAAAATAAAAGAATTGTGTGTCCCCCGGCCACCTGGCCACCACGTTTAAAAGTGATAGCTTTTCATATGCTCATGCTCAATATAATGCCCTCCAGTACACCACCACCATCCACTATGGCCTCAATAACAAACATAAAGTAGAACAATCACTATTCTGACAATGTCAACAAAACCAAAAATGTATAAGCTTCGTAAAAATAGAATTTATGGCATAGCCGTTGTATTGGATTGCATTGCACAGGTGCACCTAATGAAGTGGCTGGTGAGTGTATATATGTATATGTATACATATGTACGTACATATGTAAGTATGTTTGTACTGTATGTATGTAGGTGTAGGTAGGTAGCCTCTTTCACCTACAGGTGTGTATATGTACATTTACATTGAATACCTGACAGAATGGTTGATAAAATAAGAGTATTTCGAACTATCCAATAGATCCATGTACGTAGATCCATGTGTGGAGGAATTGATGTGGATATATGCATTTGTATTAACATAATATTATTTTGTAAATACATGAGCTGTCAAGGTGGGTTTTGGGTGGGGGTGTATATGTAAACATAATCTGTACTGTAGCCTACTCAAATTCCTTCAATAAAATTGTTTTTAAAAAGTAGAAATGATGGATGCTGCTGCAGTGATATTGCACTCTGTAGAAGACGTTGCTAGTTGTTAATTGGTAGTTTTAAATAATTACACATGGTTCCTGTCAAATTTGTGGTAGCCTACTTTTCACAATTTGTATTGAATTATTATACCTTTTAAGAAAATCAATTATGAAAGAAGAAAGAGCTGTTTATTTTATAGGGTACCATGACAACTAATCGCCCCTCCACAAATTACATAAGTCCTGAAAGTCAAGTTGTTACATCAAATGAAACCTCATACACTTAAAATAAGCTGGGCCCAACTACAGAAGAGTATATGAATGTTTAGAATTTAAATTACTCCCAATATCTGTAAATCTACAGGCATTTTATTGTTTAAAGAAGCAAAAATCTGTAAGAATACAGAATACTTTGTGTAAAATTACATTATTTATAGTGCACTTTTTGTAAAATAATATATTTTAAATTGTCTTTATACAGTAATGTACAGTAAATGACTTTTGTGTTTGTACAAATACTAATCATTACCTCTATAAAAACATAAAATCACCTTAACCACATGCTTAATGACCTGCAATTTTATGTAAAACATTCTGTAATTTTATCAGGAAAGATCTGTAAAATTGCATCCCATTTTATGTAAAATTACATTTGAATATTAAATAAATATGTTAAATTACCTATAAAAAAACATAGTAATAATGTAATATTATATTATTGGTAATTACATGTAATTCTAAAGGTAAACATTTAAATTACTACAAGCATCTGTTAATTTACAGTTATTACATTGTTTTATGATAAATAGTGGTAAACCTGTAAAAAAAGTACAGAAAATTGTATGTAAAATTACAGTTAAAGATGTACAAATACAATAAATTGTCATTAAAAAACATAATATTAATGTAATCTTACATTATGGTTAATTAACTGTAATTTTAAACATAAAACCTACAATTACTGAAAATATCTGTAAATCTACTGGCATTTCATTGTTTTATTGGAAAACAGGAAAAATCTGTAAAAAAAATTACATAGCATTTCCTGTAAAATTAAAAAAAAAAATTTACAGTGTAGTTGTGTGATTTATTGTCTCTCCTCTGAGACTAGTTTGTGAAGAATCTGAGAAACTCTAAATAATCTTCAATCTGCTGCTTCCTGCTTCTTCCTGTTGGCCAGGTTTTTGTGGAGATCTTCATCCAGCTGCTCACAGCCTGTAGGATCATGTTTAATGATGTTTATAAAGGAGACAGGGTTGCTGGTTCCAGACTGGTTGCTGAGAACATGTCCTCTCCCTCCACAGCAGGGCCACAGAGCAGGACCTAGTTCCTCAGTGGTTATGGAAACTGCTGTGGGCAGCTCCTAGGTGTCATGCATGTATGTAACCCTGCGCGCCCCATGTGCTGCTGACTTCAAACACATCAAGGTGTCTGCTGGTGGCGCTGGAGTGAAACAGCCAATCAGTGACAGGCTGCTGTGGGGCCACTTTAACTCATGTTACTGCTCGGTTGTGTTTGGTCACCCTGACTTAATAACAAGGTGAGGCAGCCTTCAGGTCTGCTGCTGCATGTGTGTGTGTGTTTGTGTGTGTGTGTGTGTGTGTGTGTATGTGTGTGTGTGTGAGAGAGAGAGAGAGAGAGACAGCGAGTAAAGTGTGTAGGTGAAGGGTTATTCTCAGAGAGACAGCAGGCTGTAATTTAAAACAACTAGAGCAAATCCCTCCCTCCTTCCCTCTCTCTCTCTTTCTCTCCCTCTTTCTACCTCTCCCTCTCTCTCTCTCTTTTTGTTTCACTTTCATGTTTTCTTGCTCTCTCTCTTTATTATGCAGACTCACAGCTGATTGGTGGAGATTACTTACACATCCAGCCTGTCTCAGCTGAATGTGTGTGTGTGTGTGTGTGTGTGTGTGTGGTTGTGGTCAGTCATGCGCCATCATCCAAAGTGACCACAGGGAGTGTTTCCTTTAACCACTCTCTCTCTCTATTTTTCTCTGTCCTCCACTTCTTCCTTTGTCCATCCCTCCCTCCTCTCCTGTGTCTCTTCATCTGTGTCCTCATCCTCTGTCTCTCCTTCTCTCTCTCTCTGTCTGTCCTGTCTTCTCAGTAACACAGACTAAGTCATTCTTTAATTTAAAATTTCAATCCTCACCTCAATCCCGGTCTCACTTTACCCAGCAACAGCTGACACTGAAGGTTGTGTCAGTGGCCGAACACGTTGGTCCAGATTATAACAGCTCAACAACTACTGGACACAATGTCATGGAATCTGCTCTGGATACACAAATGTTGCCAGTTCGTCGATTCTCACAGATCACGTTTGGGTCCTTACAATCCTGAGCTAAGTCCATGACAGAACGAACTGGCCAGAATGGACTCAGCCGACTCTGACCCGGTTCGCCAAGCCCTCCGAGCACAGGGACATAGGCTGGCTCAACAGCAAGAGCAGCCAGCATCCCTGTGCGCAGATCTGCGAGAACTGGCAGCGGACTCAATGATGACAGCGTTGGGCTCACAGTTTAGTGAATTACTCGCTCACCTTCCACGAGAAGCGCCGGTGGCGGGGACTTCCAACCCGGCTACTACTGAAGCTGTGAAAGACCAGCTGGTTTCCGTAGATCTACCTGAGGATCTGGATTCACTTATTGCCTTGGCCATAAGGATTGACAAGAGGCTTGCTCGTGACCAGGAGCGGGGACGTCTTCGGGCTCGTTCATCGCCACTCCGCGGGTGGAGGAGCAGCTCACAGGATCGACCAAACCCTGTCCGCCCACCGGCATACAGCCTGGTTCCCATTAACCATCCTGTGGAGGAGCCTATGCAGCTGGGTCATACCCATCTTCCCATGGAGGAGTGCCTTCGCTGACAACGGGTGGGAAGGTGCTATTACTGAAGACAATTGGGACATTCAGCAAGTGCCTGTCATGTCAAGGGTGCCGGCACACAGACAAAGAAACAGCTCAGGGTGAGTCGAAGCTTTATTATTAGTAATCATACCCAATTCCAGCCTCAGGTAAAGATTATTTCCGACTTTAATTCACTTCTGACTTCCATGTTCATTGACTCTGGTGCTGACGCTAATTTTATGAACTCTTCTCTTGTTAGAAGACTGAGGCTGAGAAAGTTCGCTCTCCAACGCCCCCTTGAGGTGAAAGCCGTAGATGGCACCCCCCTGGGTATGATTACTCACCGTGGACAGTCAGTAAAACTAATTTTCCCTGACTCTCACACTGAGAGGCTAAGTTTCCATGTTTTCGACTCCATGGCTCATCAGGTGATTTTAGGGTGCCCTTGGCTTAAGACTCACAATCCTGACTTTGACTGGGTCAGTGGGATGATTACCTCCTGGGGACCCAAATGTGCAGAAACCTGTCTTCCCAAGTCTAGCGATTCGGTTGCTGTTTCGGCACACACGAACCCTGACCTAGTTAATGTGCCACCATGTTACCATGACTTAGCGGAGGTCTTTAGCAAGGCTAAAGCCACGTCCTTACTGCCACATCGTCCTTATGATTGTGCTATTGACCTTCTGCCAGGTAGCACCCCACCCAGGGGTAGATTGTTCTCTCTCACTGCTCCAGAACGCAAAGCCATGGAGGACTACGTTAAGGATTCTCTCGCCGCTGGAATCATCCGTCCCTCCTCCTCTCCTGCTGGTGCAGGGTTTTTCTTCGTAGAAAAGAAGGATAAGATGTATGCATCAATGACATCACAATCAAGAACAGGTACCCTCTCCCCCTCATCTCTACAGTTTTTGAGTTGTTAGAGGGGACCACAATATTCACCAAACTCAATCTCCATAATGCCTACCATTTGGTAAGAATCAGAGAAGGTTACGAATGGAAGACAGCTTTTAACACTCCCACTGGTGACTGAGTATCTTGTAATGCCTTTTGGTCTCACGAATGCCCATGCAGTGTTTCAGAACCTGGTCAATGATGTATTCCGTGATATGCTTAATGACTTTGTCTATTTAGACAACATCCTGATCTTTTCCCCCGATGAAAAGACCCACACCATGTCCGCTCGGTGCTACAGCGGTTGCTTCAGAACCAGCTGTTCATGAAAGTGGAGAAATGCGAGTTTCACAAACCCTCGGTCTCATTCCTTGGGTTTGTGCTTGCTGAGGGGGAGATCAGGATGGATCCCGAGAAGGTCTCCGCAGTTGCATCAAGAAGAGCTTCACCTCCGCCCCGTTCTCATCCTCCCGGACCCCAGCCAGCAGTTTGTGGTAGAGGTAGACGCTTCTGATGTCAGAGTTGGAGCAGTCCTCTCACAATTCAGTTCCAAGGACGGTAAGTTGCACCCCTGTGCATATTTGTCCAAAAAACTCTCCCCATCAGAGCAAAATTATGATATTGGTGACCGAGAAATGCTGGCTGTCAAGGTGGCCCTGGAGGAGTGCAGGCACTGGCTGGAGGGAGCTTCCCAGCCATTTCAGGTTTGGACAGATCATAAAAACCTTGAATATTTAAAGACTGCTAAGAGGTTAAATGCGAGGCAGGCTAGATGGGCTATATTTTTTAGCCGCTTTAACTTCACACTCTCATACCGACCTGGTTCCAAGAATGTTAGACCTGATTCTGTCTCGTATGTCTGCTCACGACCATGTTGACCCCGAACCCAAAACCATCTTACCTGAAACCTGTTTTGTTGCCATACTTTCATGGGAAGTGGAGGGTAAACTTAAGGCGTCGGCCGAAGGGGTTACCATTCCCCCGGAGTGTCCAGATGGCAAGCTCTTTGTGGTACAGGCCCTGCCCAAGCTTCCCTCAGCCAAAGAAACTGACTGAGGTCATGATGTTAAACATTTTCCGTATTCCTGGTTTCCCCAAGGATATTGTCTCTGACTGTGGCCCTCAGTTTATCTTGCGGTTCTGGAAGGAGTTCTGCAGCCTGCTGGGTGCCACTGTCAGCCTTTCTTCCGGGTTTCATCCACAGACCAATGGGCAGTCCGAGCGCCTCAACCAGGAACTGGAGACCGGTCTTCGCATCACCGCCTCCCAGAACCCTGACACCTGGTCACAGAAACTGGTTTGGGTCGAGTTTGCCCACAACACTCTCCCGTCCGCCTCCACTGGTTTGTCTCCATTCCATATTGTTCAGGCTCATCAACCCTCTCTTTTCCCCACCATAGACTCGGAGTCCTTGGTGCCCTCCGCATTGGCTTTGGTGAGACACTGTAGGAGAACCTGGGAGCGAGCCCGCCAGAACCTCCAACGGCAGTCCAAGATCTACAAGGCAGCCGCGGATCGTAAGATGACACCTGCTCGATGCTACAGAAACGGTCAGAGGGTGTGGTTATCCACCAAAAACCTGCCCCTCCGGGTGGAATCCAAGAAGCTCGCTCCCAGGTTTGTTGGTCCGTTTTCCATCACACATGGGCAACATTTTCCTCATTTGGGATGTTATTGATATGATCTTTTAATGTCAATGTTGAGATTGTCTCTTTGGACCAGGATAAAGCTTTTGACAGGGTGGATCACTCTTACCTGTTTCTGCACTCCGGGCTTTTGGTATTGGTGATGGTTTTCTGGCTTTGGTTGGTTTACTGTATAATGGTGCTCAGTATGTGGTGAAGATGAGGGCGGGGCAGAGCCAGTCAGTCCCTGAACGGCGGGGAATAAGACAAGGTTGTCCTATCTCAGGTCTCTGAACTATATAGCCTAGCTATTGAGCCATTGCTGTGCAGGTTGAGGGCTCGGCTCAGTGGTCTCTTACTTCCTGGGTGCTCTACCTTTGACTGTCTTCCTTCTGTCCTGCTTTCCTGCTGATGGGCCACCACTGGGCCAATGCAAAAGCCCACTAACTGCCTGTGGCTGAAGGGGGACAGGGACTGATCAGCATCCAGTCAAAATTTGCCTCTTTCAGACTTCAAACTGTACAACGGCTGCTGTACAACTGCAGCCCAAGCTGGTTAGACACATCTTGTCTGCTGTTTAGGAGAGCCAGATGTTTGGGTTTTGATAAACAGCTCTTCCTCCTACAACCAGAAGCTGCAGACCTTTCTGGACTAACACCTTTTTACACTTCTGTACTGCAGGCATGGCAGATCTTTAAGTTTTCACGTGACACTAGTAAGACTCCAAGGTATGTGGTTGTTTGAGGAACCTTTGTTCTTTAACAACTTCATAAAGACCCAAACACTGCAGTCTGCCAGCCTGTGAGCCAGTCTCAGCGAGGCCGGATGTACTAAGCCGGGTCATCTGATGAAGATGACAGCAATATCTATGGCTGCCCTGGGAGAGAAGAGCAACATTACCTCCTTCAGGCTGATCAACAGGGTGGTGAAAGAGGTCTGTGCCGCTGCCACAATCCCTGAGAGCCTTAGCAGAAAAACCTGCTCTGTGTGACCAGTGGAGTGAAGGGTGTGAGTATAGCTTATGCTCTCTGTCTGTAACCCCAGCTGTGGGGGAGTGGCAGGAGGGAGGAGGTCAGCTGCTGTCTTTCACAACCCCCCACCTGGACAAGTTACAGGCTGTGGGGAAAAAATAAATGTATCCAAACTGCGTAAAGGTTCTGAACCTGTGCTCCGTGGCAGGGATGAAGGAGTTGAGGTCGACTGAGTTCTTTGGTCCAGATGTTTCCCTGAAAGGCAGCTGGTGGTCTTTGTACAAGCTGCCCATCGAAAAAAGCAGACAGCAGACATCCAGTGGAGGGTTGTAGATGGGGCAACACCTACAAACAGATACAGAGCGCACCTTGATCCATAGCTTGAGGAGTTGTGTCTTTTCTGTGGTCAGATTGAGACCCTTGCACATTTATTTGTTGAATGTCCTCAGTTTGCACTGTTTGACCTTTTAAAAAGCTGGGTTAAGATTCTGGGTCAAGTTTTTCTTTTGGTTTGTTTATTTTTGGTCCACACAAAATTTTTGATGATACACAGCTGAGAAGAAGACTGTACATACACTGATGGACTTTTTATCAGATTCTTGTTTTTTGGATATAAGGAATGTTTGATTTTGCCCTGATGTGATGGTGTGAGTTTTCTCCTGATAATGGGTTGATAAAGGGACTTTTAAAACCAGAACCTCTCCTCTCCTCCATTAGAGGAGACCTCTACATAAAACAGCCGTCTGTAATGACAGGCTAAACTAATGCCATTCATCATCCTCTGGGTCTGACACTGTTCTAACCTCATTGTTCACACACACACACACACACACACACACACACACACACACACACACACACACACACACAGACACACACACACACAGAGCAGTCCCTCCACAGACAGAGGTCTCCCCACAGAGCAGGGAGAGCAGAGCAGCAAAGTGGAACTCCAGTAAAATAGTAGAGTATGAAGCTGTGTGTGTGTGTGTGTGTGTGTGTGTGTGTGTGTGTGTGTGTGTGTGTGTGTGTGTGTGTGTGAACATGGCTCTGATTGCTGTAAAAGTCACTGGCCACCCTGCTGTTTCCTCAGCACTGTGCCTCCCTCCTTTATTAAACCTTGTTGAAGCACTGCAGTTTAAGAGGCTTGTGACTGAGAGGTTGCTGGTTCAACTCCCTGCTGCAGCCAGAGGCCATATGTACGTCTTCATTTACTGTGTGGGACTACATGCAGACTTGACTTTGTGGCCTTCATGTCACCACAGTTCATTTCTTCCTATGAGCTATTGACTGGATGCTTATTGATCTCCACACAATGTATCTCACAAATCATCTGTCTGTCGATCAATAGAGAAATCTCCCGGAAAATTCATATTGAGGAGGCGTGTGTTTATGCTGGGCTGCTGAATGGGAGATATTGAATGTTTAGTTGATTAATCTGGCTAGTTTAAATCTGACCATAGCTAGTTCCATTAAAACAGTGGCTGGTGTAAATCACAGAGCTGCTGTTTGTGATTGAAATGAGCTGAGCTGTGCACACAGATGAATTAGCTGCTGGCTTCTTATATTTTCATTGGCAGCAATAATAATAACTGGATGGAGATCTGGCAAAGCCAAGGTCTTTGTCATGATGGAGAATTTGCATTTGATAAACTGAAGTGTCTGTTCATCTACTGTATGCATATTAAAGTTAGACCAGTATGTGAAGCTGTTTTTTTAAAAAATGGGACAGGTCCAGTCAGAGGTGATTTATCCACAGAACATTCAGAAAGTCTTCAGACCCCTCAATGTTTTCATGTTAAATTCACTTTTCCTAAAATCAGTACTAGTTTGTAAATGTATTACAAAGTAAAAACTGAAATATCACACTGACAGCAAGTATTCAGCTAAGTAAGTTTAGCTCAGGTTCTTACATTTCTCTGGATCTTTTATGAAATGTTTCTCCACCTTGAATGGAGTCCACCTGTGGTAAACTCAGCTGATTGGACATGATGTGTGTTGGGTCTGAGCGCGACCTCATGAGCTGGACACCAAATACGTTGGATTTCGGTTGTCTATCAATTTATTGGCTATCATGAATTAAGAAAATATTCATATTAAAAATATTAATATTAAATAATAATTTTAAAATTAATTAAAGTCCTCGGGGCACCAGCCTAAAGTAATAGGCAAAATAGCCAATATGGTTTCAGTCTCAATTTATTACCATTAATTTGGAACTCTGATTGAAGTGACAAAGTAGAGGTTGGCAATATTCATGCTTGTGCAACATTAAACACACCAGTAGTTATACTTAAAGGCATTTATTTACAATAGAGCAGAGTAAAACAAAATGTCTAATCTAGTATATACAGGTGTGTGTATGTGTGTGTGTAGGGGTATGTTTGTGTGTCTGTGGGGACACAAACAAAGGCAAGATGGCCGATTCAAAGTGGTCACTGTGACCACATGACCTGAACAAAGAAGACTACACAAGATGGCAGTAAACAAAGAAACTACTCAAAATGGCCGCTGAGACCACCTGGTGTGTGTGTGGGAGGGAAGGTGTGAGTTTCTTTGTTAGCCTAGCTCATGTAATCTAAAGGTACCAGGTTAGAGGGAGGAGGTTAGCTTCATGCAGGTTCTAGGACTGAGACGTATTACTATGTGTGTGAACATACGAGTACTCGATTAACTGTATGACTGACCACAACCTAAGCAAACATTACAACAACAAGACATCAATCAACGAGTACATTAACAAGTTAAGACTTCTGCTGCTTAGCTATGCTGTGCTATGCTGTGCTGGGAAAGGTTAGGCCCAGTCAGTTAACGTTACCCAGTCCTTGGAACAAACAAAAAGGTCCTTTCCAGTGTTGTTGTAAAGTCCAGTGAGTTGGGAGGTTTCCTGGTGGAGTAAAGTCCTGTCTGGCTGTGTTGCTTGCTGTTATCTCCTTTGTTCTCCTCACAGAGTTAGCTGTTCCACGCTAACTCTGCTATGACTCCTGTTGCTTGGAAAATCAGCTAGCCTTGTGTCGTAGCTGCTGATTCTGAAGAGAACTTGGTTCACTCTCAGTTAATCCAAAGCAGGTCGCTGCTATTGAGGAGAAGAGCGTTTGCAGGCTGCTGTGAGAAGGCCGGCGAGGGAGCTGGTTTCTCAGGTAGCAGGGCTGACCTGGGCTGGGGCCTTGTTGCCCTTTGAGGAGCCGAGAAGAGAGAGAGAAGAGGGACAAGAGATCTGGTTTTGTTTGGTGACACCCTTGGGGGTCACATGTCACACTGACCCACACTAGCTGGCCAGTAAGGTCCGTGGGGGGGAGGGTCATCCCCAGGTGTGAACAGTGAGGAACTGTGGAGTGTGAGTCCCTTTGTCCAGTGGAGCAAAGAAACATGTGATCTCTTGAAATGATGAGCCCCACCATGTGGAAAGACACACACCATTCTGACATGAAGAAGTCTGGAAAAACCAGGACTCTTCTAGAGCTGGACCTGGAATAACTGAGACATCAGAGAGAAGAGAGACCAAGAACCTGATGGTGACTCTGAGCTCCAGAGAATGCAGCTCTCCACTGATCTGGTCTTTGTGTTAGAGAGTCCAGACGAAGCTTCTCCTCAGTGACATTTGGTAAAGAAGCAGCTAAATGATTCTGAGACTGAGAGAAACCAGATTCTCTGGTAGGATGAGACCAGGACTGACCTGTTTGGTCTCAGGTCTAAGAGTCAGGTCTAGAGGAAACCAGGCACAGCTCATCACCTGATAAAGATCATCCCAAGAGTGAAGCATGGTGGAGCAGCATCAGGCTGTGGGGGGACAGGGAGACTGATCCAGGAGCAAAGTACAGAGAGGACCTTAATGAAAACCTGGTCCAGAGCTCAGGACCTCAGACTGGGCTGAAGGTTCACACAGTCAAGACAACACAGGAGTGGCTTAGAGACAACTCTGTGACTGAGTCCTGACCTGAAGACATTCCAACATCTGGACAGACCAGAACATGTCTGTCCACCGTCGTCCCTAAGATCGTCCCTAAGATCCTAAGAGGACCTGCAGAGAAGAGTGACAGAAAATCCTCAAATCCACATGTGTAAAGAGACATCAGACCCAAGAAGACCGGAGGCTGTAATCACTGACAAAGCTGGTTTATCAGTACCAGTTTGGACACACTTTCCCATTCAATGGGAAAAAAAGCAGGAAAATATCCTAACTATCCTAACTCAGACTGAATCCTCATATGAGCTTCAGCTGGACTTCAGAACAGTGTAGTGACACTAAGAGAGAATCACTTCACTGTAGAGAGGAGGAGTGATCATAGAGACTCTTCATTACTGTGTTACAGTGTACAGATTTGAGAACATATGAACCTTTGAACTCACCTGACTGTGAACCTTTGTCTGCCACATGTCCATCTTCATGTGATCTGTCGGTCTGTTTCTTCATATCTGAAGCTCATACACAAAAGCTTTAATTTACTAGGTGCACACACACATACACACACATACAGTCAACTGTATCTCACACATTCACAAGTGAAAAAGTTAAAAGGTGTGTTTCCATCATAAACCTAAACTTCACCCCACCCCCTCACCCAACACACACACACACACACACACACACACACACAGAGCCGTTTCTTGCTATATGCCAGATGTGTCCACACTTTTTTCAAAAAGGGCCAGATTTGATAATGTGAAGATGCCCGGGGGCCATTAGTCCCTTCTGACATTTTTTAACCATAAAGGTTACATGCAAATACACTGCAAATACACTTGAAATGGCAATGTAACCAAACAGAAGCCACTCAGGCAGGCGTGAACAACTCTAAAAACACAATTCTGCCTTCCATTCATATCTAGAGAGTCAGATAACATTGAACAAACTATATGGAATACCTTAAACTTCTATGAAGTTGATAAATATCTTTACCTCATGATCATTTTAAACAGGAGTTATAAGTAATGCAAAGTTGTCTGTTAAAACGTGAATTTTATTCTTGTTATAGCCCAATCTTATTCAAGAGTTTAATAAAATAAAAGTCCAAGTGCGTATATTAACTGTGCTTTTGGATTTTCATTGTTAATAGTGACAGATGTTACTGTTCAAAATACTCAGAATTTCAGATTGACCAAGAAACAGATAACTTGCTGACACTAATTAGAAGGATGATACTGAGATCGGGTTTGAGGGCACTGGTTGAGATGCGTAAAATGTCACGTAAGTGGAAGTCACTTAGTCTTGACCTCAATCGGCTCTTGTTTAAGTTCATGACAGAGAATGCCTGCTCACGCAAATATGTGGAGCCGATTAAGCTCAGCATTTTCTTTGCAAATGTTGGCATTTCTGGAAACCTGCCTTTATCCAGCTGCCGGTAAAAGTCAACAAGAGAAAGCTGCTGGTGTCTGCCGCGCCACTCGTCGTCACACTGCAGCTCAATGGGCTTCAGTGAAGAAATATTGTAATTCCCATTTCTGTCAACTTTCCTCTTTTTACTTGCAGTCGCCATGGTAGAAATGAGCGGAGAAGGGTTCACACACAGAAAGGTTGCACAGCAAGAAAGCATTAGAGTGATGCTGCCACCATGCGGCGAAAGGAGGAATTGAATTAAAACATTTAAGATTTATTTAACAGTGCTAGCGGGCCATAAATAATACATTATAAGACTGAAGCTGCGGGCCGTGTGAAATCTGACGGCCCGCGGGCCGGACATTGCACATGCCTGCTATATGCGGACTATGCAGATGCATAGGGCCCCTCAGCCAATAGGGGGCCCACAAGCTGCAATTTCAGCCTCAATACATTTGGGGAGAATTAAAATTACCTGTCTTTATTTGTAGCCAGCAAAGCCTCCTCATGTGTTTAGTGAAGCACTTATATGCTCAAAAATTAAATGTAGGATATAAACAAAACTAATCTGCATTGGCAGGGAAGCTGTGGCTTGTATTTCAGGGGGATTCATTATTAGGTTGTTATGCAATGAGTGACGTCTGCCGACAGGTAATGATGAGATGACTGACAGTTGCACGTCACGTCAGTGAGGAGAGTAACGGTACCGTTAGAAACAGTATCATGGCATCAAAAATGACATATTCCTCTGGTGCAGATAAAAGAAGAAACCCGCCCACAGCGAAAAGGTAAGGCATTTGTTAATGATGTAGATTCACTTGTGGGGTGGAGGGGGTAGCTATAATGTTAGCCAACTTTTGAGCAAGTTTGCTACTTTTGTCCTGCTGGCTAGCTCAGCTAGCCTCAGCTAAATTGAAACGTTAGCTAGCTCAGCTAGCTGGCTAGCTAGGTAGAATGCAAATAAACCAGCTTTATACAGTGTGTGCTTTATGAAAGAGCTAAAATAAAATTGTCATTTGAATGGACTGTGCTGTGGGACTGATTGACTGAAGTGACACCCATCATGTCGGATTATAGGAGGCTGCAGAGCATTTTGTTGCAGCTGCTCGGTAACATTTTGGGTGTGTTGTTGAGCAAATATCGTCGTCCGGTGCTGTCAAATATTTGCCACAGTAACATTACTTTAGAATTGTTTTTATGATTATTGTGTTAAGTTTAGTGTGTTGTCATTTTAAAGGCCTATACTGTGAATTTTGCTTTATAAATAAAACGTATTATTATTATTAGGCCTATTATTATTATTATTATTAGTAGTAGTAGTAGTAGTAGTAGTAGTAGTAAAGCAGTGGGTTATTCATATAGCACTATGAATTTTGAATGATCACTGTGTTAAGAAAGATTGTCCTATTCTCTCTCCTATTGTATTTTGTATATGTGTTTTGTGGTTAGTTGACAACTCTGCTGACTTAGTTGCAGTCTTTGCCGCATTTATTACAATATTTATTGTGACAATGTAGTTTGCTGATTTGAACAAACCTCCCTCTATTCCTACAATAGAGTTAAGTTTTTGATGTAGTGTATATGTTTTTTATTCAACACAACCATAATAACACTAATATTAAGAATACAAGGTAAGAACAGTTAGATACAAGTTGTCCACTTTGTAATGCCCTGCAAAATATAAGTAAAAATACTCCCTCTATATCATATAGTGCTTATGACTAATTTGCCATTGTTTTAATTACTTTAAAGAGTACAATGTGCAGATGAAAGCAGAAAAATCAATTGTGTGCATGCTTTAAAGGGACACTGTATATTGCAATGTACATATATATATATATAGTAATATTTTCTTATGACCAATTTCTCTTGGTAACCTAAGGAGCTTTGTCTTTGCAGGTACAATTCTGAAATACTTTGGAGTTTTGAGGAAGATAATGAAAACATAAGACTGATCATACAAAATGGTCCTGAAAGGATTGTAGTGTTACATGTGAAAAGCTCCTTACTACCTGCAACATTAGTATTATTCTGACTAGTTTTTTGTTTCTATTGTTTGCACATTATTATGGATGGTGGTTCATTGTATTTTTATTCTAAGTAATAGCCTAATTTATTTTCTGTTCATCTGGGCAATGGCCCCAATGTATTTATTTTCTTATTGTTTTAGGTGGGAGGGGAGAGAACTTTTATGTTGAGTTATGTTTCATGTTTAAGAACTTTGTTCTCAAAATTTAAAATAAACATTTTTGAGGAAAATGCTGCATCTGTTGCAGTTCTTGACATAGGGGAGCCTCATTGTACCTTTTATTATCATTTTCTGTAGGTTTAAATTGCTTGGATCAACTTGAGATTTTAAATTACAATTTGAGAGCGTTTTTCACGAATCTAGCCGTTTTGTGTAACAGATTGATGCATTTCCACGGATCATCTTAAAGGGTTTGGAATCTTAAAGTAGTTTGACACAGTAGGGGCCCCCTAAAAGCTAAAAACGGCGCTGCACACAAACACACTGACCTTTGCTACAAGACAATGGGAAAACACTGTGACCTACATGCACACACACACACACACACACACACACACACACACACAGAGCAGGTGAGTGTCAGTGAAGGGCAGGAGGCTGGTGCTTTCATTTGGAGAGTAGATAACATGATGCTATCAGGACAGAGAGATGACAGACTGAGAGAGGATGGAGAGACAGATACAGACCAGATGTTCAGATAATATTAATATTCTGTTCACTGTGTTTGATTCAGTCACCATCTTATACAGAAAACTTTTCATTTAAATGAGAGAAACACTACATGAGAGATGTATTCTACTTTAATATAGCTGTTTATTGAGAGACAGTGAAGTGTTAAAGTATTAAAGTGTGTGTTTGGAATAGTGGGGGTACAGTACGAGGCCTGAGCAGAGGTGTTTGATGTGTGTGTGTGAAGGACGGTGATATAGCAGAGGGAGGGAGGGGTGATGTTTGAAGGGAGACAGTAGAGACAATGACCTGATGAGAGATGGACAGATAAGTGGACAGATAGATGGAGACAGCCACAGAGAGGGGGATAGGCTGAGAGGATTAGTGGAGCAGAGGTGGTGCTCTGTAGCATTGAGACATGATACACTACAAACACACACATGCTTTTTACAGCCAGCTGAGGATCACAGGAAACAGCAGATTTACAGCCAAGGACACGGTTTGCTGTGGAGCAGGGACGTGGTGCACAGCACAGTGAAGGGCACACAGCACCACTGAGTCCGGTCCATCATGAAGGTGTGTGGCAGCAAATGGTGCAACAGTCGCCAAAGCTGAGAGCTCAACCAGGACACAGGTATTTAAAGCTGATTCAAGTTCCTCCAACAGCTTCTGTCATGCTGCAGGAATGAGTCTTAAAACCCCAAAATTATTCAGCATGTTAGCCAGGGTTCACTCTTCACCTTCGGTTTCTCCAAATGAGTTCTCAGCTGGAGGTTTGTTTACAACTTTTCTTTCTGTGTTAGGACCGTCTGTCAGACATACTGATATTATTATAACTGTTAGACCATGGTGTTTTTATTGAATAGTTTAGGGTTAACAACAAGTTATGATGCAGATATTCTCAGAATATCACATCTCACTTTCTCATGAAGGAACCTTTCAGTGAGAGGCTGCACTGAAGCCAGCAGGTAGAGAGGAAGTGATTTCACAACTGTGTCCTGCAAATAAGCCATATGCTCCTTAATTAATGTTCTAACTAGACTTCTTTCCTCCTTTCACTGCCACACACACACACACACACACACACACACAGCTTCATACTCTCTACTATTTTACTGCTTTGCTCTGCTCTCCCTGCTCTGTGGGGAGACCTCTGTCTGTGGAGGGACGGCTGTGTGTGTGTGTGTGTGTGTGTGTGTGTGTGTGTGTGTGTGTGTGTGTGTGCATGTGGCAGTGAGAGGAAAGAAGTCTAGTTAGAACATTAATTAAAGAACACCAACACCTGGATTTAATGTTCAAAAACAGGATATACAACATGTCAGAAAGACCCATGTCTGTTACAGCACACATTAATGTCAGTGTATGTAGATAAGGTTCTGTAGTGAGCAGTGAGAATACGAACAGGCCCACTGCATCACATGTGCATGTGGATATCACTGAAGCTGCTTTCAGCAATATTTTATAGTAACAATGGATCAGTCAACTGTGTAATGTGAGAGGGTCAGGCCTGGTGATGATGACCCACCATACATCACCATACGTCACCGCATGTCCCCACACGTCACAGTACAACACCGCACGTCACAGTACGTCACCACATTCCACTGTATGTCACTGCATGTCACCATGTGTCAGCATGCATCACTGTATGACACCGTATGTCACAGTACGCCCCTGATGGCCCCTCATAATAGAACATTTTGCATGACAATTATAAACCCCGTTAAACCTCCCTTAAAGACAGTAGTGCACTGCTGCTGCTCTAAAACCTCCCCACGTGAGGCTCATGATGATGTTTGCTGTAGCTAGCATCTACCGATAGTGTGCATGTGGGGGGGTCTCAGAAACTATCACAGCTGCTCCACAGATGGAGCTCTGATGAAGTCACTGTCCTCTACCTGCTCAGCTCCAGGAGCAGACTGAGTTAGCAGCTGAAGCAGCTAGCCGCTGAGCGGTTAGCAGCTGCTGAAAGGTCAGCGCCTGCTGAGCGGTTAGCAGCTGCCCGACAGTTAGCAGCTTCATTCACCAGGTCACAAAAACATGATCCACGAGCTAATGATGTTCACGAAGAGCAATTGTTAGCTAACTGTTTGTCTGTAGTGGCATATATTATATTATAACTTACACATGTCCTTTGTTCACAGTGGTTCTACACGAGGGTCAGATAAGTGAAACATACAGTAGTGTTTGTACTGTGATTGTGTTTTTGATGTCATGACAGTAAATGTATCATCATCTGCGACCCTGAGCTCAACAGTATCATCTGTTTTTTCTGAAAAGTGAGCTCAACAGTATTTCCTGCTTGAAAACTTGTCCTCTCTTCATTTCTACAATATAGTAATTAATGCTGAAGCTTGACAGAAAGATATTTACGGAGCAAAACAAAACAAACAAACAAAACAAAGCAAAACAAACAAAATAGTTAATAGATGATTAATTATCATAAATATCTTAAAATATATTGATCAAATTACTAAACAATTCTCTGGTTTCAGGATTTTCTGCTTCTCTGTGTTTTACATTACTGTGAATATCTGAAGTTCTGGACTGCTGGTTGAACATAGTGAGCTCATTTTCTGGTATTTTATAGACTAGTCACCATTATGAATGACACACCTGTGTAGCCTATATATTAAAACAGTCCATAAAACAGTATCATCATATATAAACACAGGACGGCGATATATTCATATCCCTGCTCTCTCTTGACAGATGGTTGGTCAGTAACCTACAGCTGCAGAGTATAACGTCCCTTGGGTTGAACTGTCCTGTGCTGCCATCTTGTGGACAAAGAGAGAGTTTTGGCTGTATTTATAAAAAGGGTGAGATCTTAGCAAAGGCAGTCTCAGTTTAAGCCCTCACACTGAACAAGGAATTATCAGGGACATGTATCTCAGTGAAGATGGTGCAGGGTATGATGATCATCTACACATCCAACAGTCATTTAACATGACAACAGACTCCTGTATCAGGACTCTAGAAACACTGATGTCATTACTCCAGCATGTAGAGTTACTGGATTAGAAACTGTTTTTGATTTGTTTGAGTAATAAGAGGAGCATTCTTATGATCTCTGGATTATTTTCAAATGTGTTAAATTAAAAGCTGACAGAAAATTAAGGCACAGAACATCCAACTAACAACAAAGTTGATGGTGATTAATTTGTTTGAATTAAATTAAGTTTAATTTATTGTATTAATCAAGTATAATACCGATAGTGACAATATGAACATTGTCAAGTAGTAGTATACTGTAGTCTATAATCTGATTTCAGGTAATGAATTAAGAAAGATCAGTGAATAATATTTTTTCTGAGTCAGATCAGTTTAAACACCTTCTGTCCGACTTCATTGGAATTACTTTTTATGGAGAATAAATTGTCATTAACTGTTAAAGGTGGGGTCTGTTTTTAGTGATTTGGTAGGTGGGAGTAAATCACGTGCAAGTCTCTAGTTACTGTTGTAAGAAAGCCAGTCAAGTCACAAGTCAAGTTATACAAAACTCTGATGACGAGCTCCAGTTTCTACACTAAATCAGTTGAAGTCAGTGGTGATGAAAAATTTAGTTTTATTTACAATAATGAATGAAAATTGCTGCTGTTTACACTTGATAAATCTGACTGAGTCCAGATCTGTGACTGCAGCTTCCCACTGCTACTATCATTAGTGCCACGGGTGCTCAGCTCCGAGGCACTCCTCTACAGCTAGAATAGCTGAGAGGAGTGCCCTATTAATATTCCTTCGGGCATATTATTATTGTTCCGCCAAATTTTGGCGCGTAACTCGTCCCGCAGCTTTGAGAAAACCCGGTAATATATACATCAAAACGTGCGTCTTGATCCCGAAAGAGGTGCTATGACTTTTGGTGTTAAAATTCCAATTTTTCCCAAAGTTATTCCCAAAATACTGGGAATAAATAATGCATTAGGAATGCATTGGAATATTCTTTAAAAACCCACAAAATTTCACCTTTTTTCTGAGTCACCCAGCTCTTTCATACCTGCACGTAGAAATGTGATTCAAACTATAAAACGGAGGAAAACTTCTGCTCTCTCAAAAAGATAGGAACTGTTTTTACATAACATGTAAACTTTTCACACTGTGAGCACTCAAAGGAGGAGAGCAAATCACTTTTTCTTCAAAGTTAGAGTGAAAGCGTCAGTTGGATAGATTGCGTGAAGCAGTAAAAAATAACCTTTATTTTTATTTTTAACTCGAGCTCACGGCCAAACCGTAAAAAGTAGACAAATAATTCTTTCTGAAAATGTAGACATAGTTGTTGGGATTCATAAAATGTAACTTTGACAGGCAGGGTCTGCACAAAATTTAAACGGGGCTGCCGAGTCCGGCAGCAATACCTGTCTCACTCTCATTGACACCTAATGTAATCGTCTTTTTTTTTCAAAAGAATCTCACTCTGTCTTCGCACTGAGCTTACTCACTCATTTTAAGGAATATCTGAATAAAATAGAGTCTGTAGAAAGTTCTGGCTTCAGTGTCTGTCACGGTCTTTTCGGTTTTTGAAAAGAAGTAACGGTTTTCTCATAATTTGCAGTTGTTTGAAGCCATGTAGAAGCCAAATTCTGGGCAGATTTTCACATTGCCATGGCAACGGCAGCTCCTGACCTGTGTGCGTGTGTGCGCCTAGCAACCAGATAACCAACTCTCCAAGCTCCGCTAGTTTTACATTAGCCGCATGTTAGGTCTTAAATTACATTTAGTTAGGTCTTAAATATGTAAGTCCATTTACTGCTTCCTTCGTTGCTTTTTTTTTGTTTTGTTAAAAGAGTGAATGAAGTTGTGACGGTCTCCGCTGAGACAGAGGAGAGGAGAAGCTACTAGCCCTCTCTCTCTGTCACTTCTAGTCGCGTTGCTCTCCTCCCCAGTAATGTTAAATTTAGCACCGAAAAAAACATAATAGTGGTAATTTAAATAGCGGTTCATGGGATTTATTAACCCTCAGGGGTCCCTCTGTCCTTTTTTGGACATTTTCTTCACTTTTCTTTTTTGATTTGCTGATCATTTTGGCTGTGTTACAGCTGAAGGTATGGATTTCTGCAAGAAAGTGTCTTTTTTGACATATTTTTAAAATCTAATGTCAGTTACTGTTACAGGTCTATTATACACTGGTAACACATTTTGTACCCTCTGGGGTTCCTCGTGTCCAAAAAAGGACACACAAAGAAAATGCTATAAAATCATCATATATCAATATTTTTTTCTGCTTTTTTTTGCATAAATCTCTTAAACCACTTTAGTTCTGCTCAAACCTACCAAATGTTTATTAGTTTTCAGGATTTTAACCATTTAAATGCCAGTTTGAAGACATGTTGCCTCTTGTTTTATTAAAAAAAACAACACAGAATATGAGATATTTCCCACATAATACATGATGGAGGGATGTGACATTGTTTTATATCAGAGTCTTTTATATCAAGACATTTCTCAAAACCAGAATATGATCAGGGTGACTTTTGAACACTGGAAATAAATCATGTACTCATCCCGGCAGTAGCCCCCGTGGCACTCAAAATTTCCCTGGAATTTTCTAGTTACTATTAATCTCTTTGAGGAACCTGCATTGTTAGTTGTCAGTGATATTTATCCTCGTAATGAGTTTCAGTGACAAAGATTCAACATTGATAAAACTGCTGAATCATTTTGTGACGCTTATAGTGTAACTTTAGAACATTTGTCCTTTGATTGCATTTACACAGAATCCTTGTGGGACTCATTTCAAAACTATCTGAAAAAGGGCTGTCAATCACCCAAATTAGAATACAATGATATTAATGTTGGGTTAATAATGACCCTCCAGTTTTTGACCCTCCAGTTTTCTGTTTTTCCTTTTTATAAGGAGAAGGAGTTTATAAACATACATGCATCTTACAGTCTGTGGGCCCAGTGTCGTGCCAAAAAGTGACTGCCTCCCAAAAAGCGATTTCCGTCCGCGGGAGCGCGCGCAGGCTGTTAAAGCTGAAAAGCGCAGTTTCCATACGTCTACAGCTGCTTTCATCTGGATCAAACAGCCATTACGAACAAATACACTAACTCTATGTCCGAGTTAATAGTGATGTCATGTATGTGTGAGACGATAACGTTTATTTCAACAGAATTTGTGGCCATAAACGTGTTTGCTGTTTATAGTGTAATTAGGCATGATATTAACGTGATTACAGTCAATAACGTTATTTTTATGTTTGTATGTCTGTTATGTCTGATATCCTTGTTAAATAGACTGTTATTAACATGATGAATGTCTGACTTATGTATGCGATAAAGACATTTGGACTGAAAGGGTTTTTTGCCTCAAAATGACTTCAAATCACTCACCACAATTATGATTTGAAGATTATATCATAACCAGTAGTTTTCACTAGTTCAAAACTGTGTAAAGGGCCAATGCAACACATAAAATGCATTTTTTTACTTGCCAAAATTGATTCCAGCTCCTAATGTTGGACTCAAAGGGGTTTTCTGCCTCAAAATGACTTCATGTAAATCATCAGAGTTATAATTTGAAGATTATACCTTAAGCAGTACTCTTTACCAGGTGAAAACTCTGTAAAGGGCCAGTGCAACACATAGCTTACCCAGTAATGGAAATGAATGATGAAATTTAAAGACAAGACCTTGTTGAATGTCTTAATTAAAACAATGTTCCTACCTTATGACCATAGAAATAGCACTTTATAAGAAATAAGCCGCTTCATAAGTTTTGTCACAAAATTAAATTATTTTATAAATACATACATACATACATAGATACCTATATAAATATATATATACATACATACATACATACAAACATACAAACATACATACATACATAACCACAACTATCATGTTTGAACATCATGCGAACAAGATACAACTATATACATTCCAGATACATGCCAGTAGCTACAGTTGCTACTGGCATGCTGCACAAATAAATTTCCTTCTGCCTTTTTGTGGGTTCTTGACACAGCTCCTGTGGAACCACCGTGGGCACATGTCACAGCCAATCTGAATTTGACAACAGGAAAACAAAAAATTACGATTAAATTGTTATACAATTACAATATTAAACACTAAAATAAATTTTGTTTTGTGCCTTCATGTCTTATGGAATTTGAAATAATATTTAGGGTTTTTTTATAAATCTAAGCTGGACTTAAGAAGGACAAGTAAAACATAAGCAGTTACCCAATGAGTGTCCCCATCCAGCTCCCCACAGAGATGACACGGGAACAAGGATAATTTCCTTTAACTGTGAGCAATGTTTGTCAGAGTAAATGATAGCCTAATATATTAATTATAAAAAGGAAGAAAACAGCAATGTTCTCTCCTATGGTGTTTACACCAGAAGTTGAATTGTCAAATTCTAGAGGGGATCCACCCAAGATGCACTCAGCAAACTGTGAATAAGAGGTGCAACAATGGATTTATTATGGGAAGGAACAGTAATCTTACAAGAAGTGTTTGAAAGTTATTGAACCACCAGTAGCATTAGTCTTTGTGTAATTTTAATTAATTAAAGCAACCCAATGTATGTTAAAGTGGAATGTCCGAATATTCTTAACTATTTTACATTTTTCCTTCCTCTGTATAGACATATCAAATAACCTGTAATACTCTTAGCTTTTACTTTAACTTTGACAAAAAGGAGCATTGCAATTGTTCTGTGCAAATTTTATTCATTTTTAAAGCCTTTGCATCCATGCATGGTTATCAAACATGCTTTTGTGTAACGTCGAAAATTTAAGGCTAAGTTCAGAGTTAGTTTTAGACCATCTAATAAGTGATGGAGTTAATGTGATTGACATTAGCTTCTATTAATTCATGTTACAACTTTCAGATGTCAATGTTTTTAGATTGTCTACATGTAATCATAATAGCCAGTGTGCGGGTTACCAATTAAATTTGTTATTTTGATGATCCAAGAGCTGTAACTTGCTGCTGGAGATTCTATATTACTTTAATTCCAATCCTATCATTACGTTTAATCATGCTGTAATACATAGCTTCAATGCACAGGCCCCACAGGATGTTGCATCATGTTGAAGTGGGTGAGGCTTTGTTTCACATGCCCATCTTGAAGGATTTAGCCCCTTGTGTCTCATGAATGACCTAAAAAGACAAATACATATAATCTATATATGCAGTATAAATTGGTCCAACCTTACTTTAACAGTCTTTTGATAAAGTAAACATTTAAAATGTCCACTGCATCAATGTCATTATAATTTTGCGGTGAAAAAACAGCCTAGGAAAGGTCTCTGTTATTAAAGTTATGTAGCAGTGGGTGGATCACAAATATTTAAAAGGCCTATCATTTTTCCAAAATGTATAATCCTTTTCTTTGAGTTTCTAAATGACTTTCCCCAAAGTAAATGTATTGACTTGTCTATTTAAGTTGTTGTAATGTATCGCTATTATGAAAAAAGCATTATACTGTACTGACTTGATAAGTTCTCCTATATTGGCAGGTTTAACATGTAATTATCTATACATAACTTTAATTTCACAGCACTGTACCCAAAGTCTGGCCAGTATTTACAGTAATAGTTTTATTAATAATCTAATCTAGTCTAATTTACTGTAATACACAGATGTTATTTCCTTGTCCATGATTTTTTACCTATTGTACTTACAGTGTCCTAAAAGAATGCATACTAAATTACCTCGTGATGTCCTTGCAGTGTTCAACAGATGTTTTTCTTTCACCCAGTGGATCCAGATGTTTTTCTTTCGGCTGGTAAGATCACTTAAATATAGAGTTACAATTTAATAAATATGCTGTATGAGTAGCTTTGTAGTTCTTCAGCAATACTATGCAGACTGCATGTGCAGCTGAAGAATATGTACACAGACACACACATACACACACACAGACACACACACAGTATTTTTAAATATACATACATATAAAACACAATACTATCAAGTTGAAAAAAAAATTACCACCAGCATCCAGTGATGACCCTCACTGACAATGCCCACGATGAATTTGAACAGCTGGGGGACAATCTGTAAGATAACATAACAAATCAAAAATGCCTAGTGATTATAGTATATTGTGCCTTATTTGTTAGTACAATAACATGAGATAATATTGTTTAATACCTTAATTTTGGGGTTTTTTTCTCTGCCATATCCGTGTAATTTCAATGGAGTCCAGTGCAAAAGCCTTCTCTGTGTTCTATTCATTATATTTTTTTACAAGCAGGGTCAGATATGCATTGATAACCTGTAATTTAAAAATAAAAGGTTAAAAACATATTTAGCATGTCAAACAATAAATCAAATTTTGTGTGCCTAACTGAAAACTATGGTCAACAGGGAAACCATTTTAAAAGAAAAGAATGTTAACACCGCACCTCAACCGAACTCCCTTTGTGGACCAGTGTTATATGTTATAAATGGGCCGATTTTGGAGAGGAGGACATAGACCTTCTTCCCCTCCCATGCATCTTTCACATCTATAAAAGCAAGTTTTAAAGTTGTAGGAATGAAATTCTGTCAGGACTTATTTAATTGATCTTCAAAAGTAAACTTGGGATACAATGTCATTTTACTCAAATGGTCAAATACAAAGCTGGCAAAATCTTGGTGTTGGATTAGAATGACCAATTTAACATGACAAAAATGTTTTTTTCTATACATTTGTTATCTTGAGGGTGTCATACATTCAAATTCATCAAATTTGGATTATTGTAATGTTTATTTTGACTTCTAAGCTATTTCAAGTTTTCAGATGGTGCAATATTCTGCTGATCTTTAAACCTATGACCAACTCATATATATATTTATATATATATAGCCCACCTTTACGGTTAACATGTGAGTGTTACAATTTATTTCAGTATTTTACTGTTATCCTTATTTGCTAAATCCTTGGGGTTCTTATGACTGTATGTAAATCTCTAGCAGAGCACACCCATAAAATTTTCATCCTCAACATTTGAAGCTTGCAAATGGAGTTAATGTATATAAAAGTGAATACATTTATTAAACATATGCTTGCTGATAGGGGTGTCCACTGTGAAGTTTATGGATGCAGGGGAGGCTAACCTGAAAGTGCAGCGGTCCTTTGCCCTGTGGTATTAGTGGAGAGGCCAGCAGAGGACGGGATGGTAGGCAAACCAGCAGAGGATGGGTTGGTAGCTGGGACACCAGAGGACAGGATGGTAGCTGGACCAGCAGAGGACGGGATGGTAGGCGGGCCAGCAGAGGACGGGATGGTAGGCGAGCCAGCAGGGGACAGAATGGTAGCTGGGACAGCAGAGGAAGAGATGGTAGGCAGGCCAGCAGAGGACAGGATGGTAGGCGGGCCAGCAGAGGACGGGACGGTAGGCGAGCCAGCAGAGGACAGGATGGTAGGCGAGCCAGCAGAGGACAGGATGGTAGCTGGGCCAGCAGAGGACGGGATGGTAGCTGGGACAGCAGAGTACTGGATGGTAGGTGAACCAGCAGAGGACGGGATGGTAGGTGGGCCAGCAGAGGACTGGATGGTAGGTGGGCCAGCAGAGGACTGGATGGTAACTGGGACAGCAGACAACGGGATGGTAACTGGGACAGCAGACAACGGGATGGTAGGTGAGCCAGCAGAGGATGATATGGTAGCTGGGACAGCAGAGGAAGGGGTGGTAGGCGGGCCTGAGGAGGATGGGATGGTAGTCAAGCCAGCAGAGGACGGGATGGTAGGCGGGCCTGAGGAGGATGGGATGGTAGTCAAGCCAGCAGAGGACGGGATGGTAGGCGGGCCTGAGGAGGATGGGATGGTAGTCAAGCCAGCAGAGGACGGGATGGTAGGTGGGCCTGAGGAGGATGGGATGGTGGAACAATCCACTGAAAGTTTGTGTGGAACTCTTTGGTTGTTCCTCTGTATAGGCAACCAAGTGATCTGTATTGATTTTTGGGATCATCACTCCTTGGCTGTCTACAAGGTTCACACTTTTCCCTGCAATTGCCAAAATGGTGTATGGCCCAAGGTAAGTTGGATCCAATTTACCCCCTGTCCTCTGCTGGCTCCGAACATTTAATCTCAAGACCTTCATGCCCACCTGAAAGTAGGGAGTAGGCTTTGTGCCTTTCGACTTTTTGTGAGGTTTGTCCTTGCTGTTAAGGATAGCACTCTGAAGAGCATCATCAAGCTTGAGGACGTCCTCTGTTACCTCCTCAACAGACAGGTTGTCTTCAATACTGCTATCCACCTATGAAATTATTTCACAATTTAATTAGAGCACTAATACATACATTGCTCTCATGTTACATTATGACTATATTTAAAATGTTTGTTTCATCAATATACAAAGTGCAACTCACCCTGTATTGATCAGGTATTTGAGATGGAAACCTCGCCTCTCTCCCGAACATTAAAAAAAAAGATGAGTATTTGGTCGTCATTTGGCGCTTTGTGCTCAGGCCAAACATGACAGCGTCCAAATGCTTGTCCCATTCATCAGTTTTTTCCTGGAGAAAATTTGGACAGTGCCCTAGAAAAAAAGAAAATAAGAATAGAGCAGTTCTTAAAAAGTTTTTTTAAGTCTTTAATACATTTTTCAAGAAGTAAAAAAATATTTATAAGTGATACTTATCACATGTTAAAATAGACATACCTCTGGAATGTGCCATTCATCTTTTCCACCAGCCCGTTAGTCTGTGGATGGTAGGGTGAACAAAGGCTTTTTTGTATCCCTAGTATTTTGTAGACATTTTGTTTATCTGTATTTGGAATAAATAAAGACAGTAAATAAAAAATATTCATAGATGGAATATGATTTGACTGTGATAGCCAATGAATATAATAGTTAAATAAGTTATTACCAAAATTCTGTATATGATAAATGTTCGTTATATATTTATTTCATGTCAGTAGTTATTCATACATACGTCGTTCACAAACTCCCAGCCTTGATCAGCCAGAATCCTCTTTGGAGCATCAATCTGATCAAAAATTTGAGGATGCATTGAGTTACTTCCTCTGCGGTTTTAGATTTGATGGTGTATGCCTGGGGCAGCTTGGATAAATAGTCAATCAGTACGCATATGTACTGACTGCCTGTAATGGTGGTTTTTAATTTCCTGATTAAGTCCATTCCAATAAGTAACACAGAAAATATTGACTGATTAATGTGTCATATTTAATTATAGTATAACTGACCATCTGTAAAAAGTTAAAAAATTGTAAATTGTGAACTATTAGAATTTATTTATTTTTTATTCATTTTTTTACTTTTAAAGCTATTAAATATTTATAGGATTTGTCACATAAGAAGTTGCATTGCTTCTAAGTAAGGCTATTATTACTAATGTAATAACGGTGGCAAAGCAATTTGGATTGATTGCTGTTAATTGAAGATAAATCACCAAAAAAAAACACTCTCAAACACACACATCCTTAACTATTTCTATAATATATTTAAATATATCAGAAGGCACACTTACAATTGCTTTTAAACCTATTTAACATTTATTAGCATTTTATATGATTTGCCACATAAGATGTAGCCTATGCTCTCATTAGGCCAATGATTGCAATTTAGCTTGAGGGCCCAACTCACCTTGCACCTCAAAACTCTTGGTTTTGTGGCAAAAATTAGATTTTTGGATTTTGGACAATCCTGGGGGGAAGCTTCCATCATTTAAGAAGCATAGTGTCTGGTCAAAGAGACAGGGATCCATGATGGGATGTCGCAATCTGTGCATTCTCAGGTTAATTGAGGTGATGTAAGTGTAGATTTTGAACACTTCACATCTCTTTCTGCGCACGGAACTTTGGTTAATATGTGGGCGTGGACGTGTCAATCCAATATGTGTGGATGTCTCAATCAAGTATGCATGGACAATCTCTCTTTCTCTCTTTCTCTCTCTATACATATATAATACATACATATATAATACACACATATATATATATATATATATATATATATATACATATATACACCTTTTAAGTCCAACATTAGGAGCTGGAATCAATTTTTGGCAAGTAAAATACTGCATTGTATGTGTTGCATTGGCCCTTTACACAGTTTTGAACTAGTGAAAACTACTGGTTATGATATAATCTTCAAATCATAATTGTGGTGAGTGATTTGAAGTTATTTTGAGGCAGAAAACCCTTTCAGTCCAAATGTCAGAAAGTCATACATAAGTCAGACATACATCATGTTAATAACAGTCTATTTAACAAGGATATCAGACATAACAGACATACAAACATAAAAATAACGTTATTGACTGTAATCACGTTAATATCATGCCTAATTACACTATAAACAGCAAACACGTTTATGGCCGCAAATTCTGTTGAAATAAACGTTATCGTCTCACACATACATGACATCACTATTAACTCGGATATAGAGTTAGTGTATTTGTTCGTAATGGCTGTTTGATCCAGATGAAAGCAGCTGTAGACGCATGGAAACTGCGCTTTTCAGCTTTAAAAGGCTGCGCGCGCTCCCGCGGACGGAAATCCCTTTTTGGGAGGCAGTCACTTTTTGGCACGACACCGGCACCGTTCTCTGTTCTGTTCGTGGACAGCAGGGTGCAGTAATGTGTCTTTAGACGCAGTAAGAAATTAAAAGAAGAAGAAGAAGAAGAAGACGCACTATAGCAACGGTCAAACAATGGCGGACTCAGCTGTTGTGCTGAGGTCCTTATTTATCTTTTGTTTATTTCTGTCGTTTAAAGTCTCGACTACAGACGAAATTACAACGAACCACACATTTAACACGACCGTGTCCGATGACCGTAACGTGACTTCTAACGTTACAGACAGTTATACAACCGCTCAGCCTCCAGAGTCTGAGACTACACAACCGATACAGATCTACAGCAGCACAGAGCAGCCCGGTCAACCGACACCTCCCGCGGAGCCGCTGCCCGCCTCCGGTCGCCTGCTTACTCCTGCTACTAACGGTTCGAGTTAACCGTAGAGTTAACCCAGTACACGGTTAAACACATTCTCAGCTCTTAGTGTTGTTTTAAATAGCTAGTTAACTGAGGTTTACACTAAGCTAATGTGGTAGTTAGCAGTGAAGCAGTTCTTTTTGTCTAAAACGTTTATTAGCTACAGGAATCAAAACCGGAGGTTCAGAAGTCTGTATGTATGTCCAGTTCGTTAATTCACTGATCTAAATAAGTCATATGATTATATAGATTAAGTTAGGTTTAGTTCCAGTTTTCTCAGTCAGGTGGAGAGAGTCTCAGGCAGGTGGATGGACAGGCTCTGTTTTGAGTTTCCCTCTAACCCGGGGATCTCCAAACTTTTTTCCTCTGAGACCAAAATGTTAACATAAGCTAAAAAAAACATGGCTCAAGTTGAAGCCACTCATTTAATCCATGACAACATATTTCCTGTTTGTTAAGAAGTTAAATTTATATCTGTTCTGTTATCAGAAGAGTTGATCTGATTGACAGATCTGATCGATCAGCTGACAGTTGATCTGATGTAAGCAAACTCATTTGACTGACAGCTGACAAGTAATGATTTGGTGTTTGGGGGTATCTGTGTATTTGATTTAGTTCATTTGGAATAAATTTACTGAGTGAAGTTGTGCTACTGGTAGCTCATGATCTAACCTGTGTGTGTGTGTGTGTGTGTGTGTGTGTGTGTCAGTTGACAGCGTGTGTCCCTGTGACCAGTCCAGAGGTGTGTGTGACATCAACTGCTGCTGTGACAGGGACTGTGGTGAGGAGGTGGCTCTGTTCACCGGCTGCTCCGTGACCTCGGTCAGGTGAGTTTTCAGTCACTGAGATACAGTTGAAGGCTTGTGCTGTTACCTGTGTAGTCATACGTAATAAAGGTCTTAAAAATACAGAGGCTTCTGGCAAGCAGCTAAACATCTGTACTGACATTGAAAACATTGAGGAGGTAATAACTTACATTGTACATTTGACATAAAGTACTGTACATCTCCACAGCACTGTCAACACAATATTCACCAATCTGCTGCTCTCACTCTCTCTTTGTCACAGAAACACTGTTTTTAATTCACTCATTTATTCAGTCACTTCCATTTACTTACTGTCAACGAAACTGAGCTTGTTCTTCCCACATGTCAGATTAAAAGGATGGTGATGGATCAGCGAGGGCTAATGGCCTTCGAGGCCCTTTAATGTGAAAGATCCAAGCAGGAAATGTTGTCTCATTGACAGCGTCTTAACAGCAATTTAAAAAAATGCTGAATGGAAGTGACTAGAAGTTATTAGTGAATAAAGAGAGTCTCAGTGGTCTGAACCCATTTATTGAATCAACCACTCTTTTGGCAAAACCATAAACAATTTTCATTTGGTTAAACACAAGTTTCAGATCTCATTTCACCTCAGTGGTCTGAACCCATTTATTGAATCAACCACTCTTTTGGCAAAACCATAAACAATTTTCATTTGGTTAAACACAAGTTTCAGATCTCATTTCACCTTTTTACAAAACTCCAAACACATTTTCACTCACTAAAACACACTGTGCACTGTGATGCACTCATATGCATAAAGTTAGACATATTTTTACCACAGGTTTTCATAACTTACACACAACAACTCAAAACTGTTCACACTTGTTACTAATGATGTCTTAAAACCAGTATCAACCAGGTCAAAGTGCACAGGTTGATCAAGAAATTAGTTTTAGCAATTGTAAAAAAACTGTAAGAGCAACATCTTTTACAAACAGTATCTACACAGGCTCATCCTCACTGTTTATTTTTCTCTGTTTCCAGTGGCAACAAGCAGCTGTGCAGCCATGATGTGGCGTTGTACTCTTTAGGCAGCACCGTAGACGGCTACTCAGATCCACAGGTGTCTGTCACCAAGGAGACCAGTTATGACATTTTCTGCATTCAGTCACAAAACAGTGAGTCAGTTGGTAGATTTAGATTGATCTTCAGGATCAGGCTGGTGTTATTGTTCTTCAGAATATATATAATGTGCAGAATATTGCTGTTTGAGGAGTTCCTCGTAGACTGAACCAGGCCACAGACAGGAGCAATAATGTCACTAATGACTACCAGGCTCTTTGCCTACAGTCTGTTTCAGCTGCTGATTGATGTTTGTGTGCAGGTGTTGATGGATTCTCTCATCCCTCTCCTGTTCTTCCAACCAACGGCAGCTTTGACTCTCTGTTTCAACAATTCACCAGCTTTATGTTTGACCTGGAGGGAAACAGAGGTCAGCTGTCTCCTGCAGAGCTCCGGGCCTCCTCTGGATACCAGGTACATCTCTGTAGTCACTGTTCACCTTTCTCTGGTTTTCTTTAACTGTCTACAGCACTTAACACTATGTTGGCTCTCTGCTGACAGGTTGTGTTTTTGTGTTTGTGTGTTTTCAGTTTGGGGATGAGATGCTGACGGCAGGTGAAGGTGGAGACAGAGGTTTGTTCTCACTGCCAGCTCCTGGTCTCACTGCTGACTGTGTGGACACCAGTCCTGCAGGTAGATAAGACTTCTGTTGAGCAGCTAATTGAGTGAGTTGCACAGCAGTGTTTATCTGACATTAATTATATAAAATCAGCTGCTGTTAGTGGGATCGTCTCTGCTCACCTGAGCTGCATCATGTTCTTTTGTTGGTCTCTGTGTCAGTATCATTGTGTGTGTTGTTTAAAGCTGTCCAGCACACACAACACTGCTGATGAACTGCAGCATCTGACAGTCAAACTATCAGTGGTTTTAAATACCTCTGAACACTGACCGATGACCTCTTGTAACTTCACTGACTGACACACACTGGATCTTAATGTTGGGAATAAACTGCATAGAAAAGTAAATACAGCTCAGTTAGAGGGAGGCCACAGATGAAATATAAAGAGTAAAGTTTTCAGACTGTACTTTGAACCTTTCCCCTCACAGAGGCACTACAGAGCAGTGAAATACTCTGTCTGCTTTCATCTCACCTTTCTCCCATTTTATTTTATTTGATGTAACTTCGTCCTTGTCCTCATCCCTGTCCTGTGTTGTCAGTTGTGTTGCTTTTATACCTCTGCACCGGCGCCAGTCAGGGTTGGAGGCATATTTTTTTCGGGCTGTCCATCTGTCCGTCCATACATATGTACGTACGTACGTCTGACCCATTCTTGTGGACACAATATCTCAGAAACATCTTGGCGGAACTTCTTCAAATTGGGCACAAACATTCAGGATGAGAAGGTTAGATTTTGGGGGTCAAAGGTCAAAAGTCACAGGTGTGGTGACCTCACAAAACACAGTTTTGGCCTTTTGAACGCAATGTCTCTGTAACACCTTAAGGGAATTTCTTCAAATTTGGTAAAAACGTTCATCTAGACTGAAACCTAACCCATAACTCAAGACTTCACAGCAATTATGACAAACTTTCACACTAATGGTTCATGTTTTCTATGACTCTGGATAAACAGGGATGTAACCTGAAACTTGTCTGAGTGGAGGAGGCAGACAACCACCAGGAGGTGATTCTAGTTCATTATGTTGTGTTCTCTGATCTGACCTGAGAACAGTCACCATAAACCCATGGTCATACCAGACCAAGAAAAGCTGCTGAGCGCACTGACCTGAGCACAGCTCTGTTTCATTCAACTCTTCACTCATAACAAAAAGGCTGTGTTATTACTTCTACCAAAAGTTACAGACTCTGCCCTTAAACGTCTTCTCCCAGAATAAGACCACACAGCCTGAAGTCACAGTCACACATCAGCTGATTCTCTACATGAGTTCAACATGTTTGTTCCTGCAGACACACAACATCCCTCAGCCTCCAACACTGTGATAACAACAAGTACATGATGTTTATAACAGCAACTGCAGTGGTTATTGTTGTATGGCTCCTGTCATAGAACAACAGAGGACAAAGTGCAACACAAATAAAAGCGAAGCACAGGCTGATCAGTGTGATTGACTTCCTGTAACATGGAACGGTTCAGCAGGACAGAGGTGAGGCGATGGTGGATCTGAAAAATCCTCTCATCACTTCATTTCCTCTTATTCAGATGATTTCATTATTGATATTAATAGCTTGTTAAATAGAGTGTTAAAGGAACAGTCTGACATTTGAGGAAAGAAGTTTCTTTATCATCTTGTGTTATTGTAGTTTCTTATTTCAAACATGTTTTCTAAAATGAGTATTTTTCTTCCTTTATGAGTGTTTTCATTGATAACCTTTGTTTTGACAGCGTTCTTAAAGGATCAGAGCAGAGCCTGTTCCCGGCGTCTGGTCCTGCACCAGGACTGCAGCACTTCAGCGGCCCTCAACATGGACACCTACACTAACATCCATGTCTGTGCCGTGAGTCTGCTGCACTCTGTCTCTTCCTTAAAAACATCCACACTCACGTTCTTACTCTCTGAGGTGATAGTCGTGATGTTGATGCTGTGATTAAAGGAGCAGGGTTCACTTTTTGTCGGCCTGTTGATATTTATCATCAATAGTTATGTATTTAATTATTGACAAAATAAAGTAACATGGATCTGTAAATAAATTAAAAAAACACTAAAATGTTTCAAACATGAAGTAACTGAACATAAAGAATCATTTAAAGATGTTTAACTAAATCTTCTCTACTCTACAGGTGAAGAATAAAGATGCAGCAGTAAGTATTTTAAATTGACTGGCTCCAGCTTCTTAAAGGGAAACTTCACACTCAGTAGGTTTTATGTAGAGCATGTTTATAACACTATCTACTGATCCTGGCCCCATTTTACAGTTTTCTTTACGATGGAAGTTATTATTGCAGAGAAAAATCCAGTAGTTGTGTTAAAAATCTATGATGAGACACTCCACCTCTAAACTACAGACACCACATATAAGAAGGACTTTGGGTCATGCAAGGGAAATACAAGCCCTTACCAGTCGATAGAAGTTAGACATTAAAAAAAGATTTCTTTAATGGTTCCACTAATTCTGTGGAATTAAAACATTAAAATGTCTGAAAACCGGAGGAGAGACAGAGGAAGATTGGAGAAATCGATAATGAAAATAAATGTCTAACTGATTACTAAGTGACAATAAACAGAGTAGAAGTGGTTACATGACCATCATAATGAGAGACTCAGAGGTTTCAGAGTTTAAATGATGCAACTCCATAACAAACGTGTTGAAACAATGTATTCAGAATTATGTGTTCATATGTCTATGTAGAACCACAGTGTCTCCATGGTGTACAGTTACATTTTTGTTCTTTTTAATTGTATTTTATTTATAGTTTTTTTTTTTTTAGTTTATTTTAGCCTTCAAATCCCACAATGCGCCTCAGCTCAGTGTTGATCTGCAGATGTTGGATGCTGTGAAATAATCACATATTGTCTCATGCCTCACAGCCTCTGCTGACCCAGGAAATTTAGCAAGACAGTGACATTTGTTTTGAACATGAACGTGTCTCCATCATTGTCTTACCACACAGAGCAGAAACTGAGGTTAATGCTGCAACTCAGACACAGAACTATGACTCCTTTCTCTCTGCTGATACGGAGAATCTGTACTAACTAACCTATACCAACAAAGCATCAGTGTAACTGTTGTCAGTATTTAAAGCGGCACAATAACCACTCTGATCTGTTTTCTACTGTGACTCAAGCAACGTTCAAGTCTCTGTAAGTTGGTGTTGAAGTGTTGTTGTGATGTGGAATTAATGGAGACTCTGTGAACTGATATAAACTGCTATAAATGAAGCAGAGGGTGAATATGGGTGAACATGTCTGACTGATGTGTCTCTGGTGCTGCTGCAGCTTGTTCCTGTGGAGGTAGCTTCAGTCGTCCTGCAGTCTGTAGACCAGACTCAGACTGAGCTGAGCATGAGTGAGAGAGAAGACCTCAGTCCTGTTCTCCTGAACCCCGGCCTCTGTGCTAATGTGGTCCTGAAGGTGAGTCCACTAGAGTCCAGCACCTGACAGTTTGTAGAGTAAAACCTGTATTTATAACATTATCTACCAGAACATTGCAAGTGTTGTTCTCGTCAGGGGGGAAGAACTGCTGAAACAAACACAGACATCTTAGTACACATACACTCTGTGAGCACTTTATTAGGGACACCTGTACAATCAAATACAGAGCATAGCATCTACCTTTACTGATCTCATCATGTTCACTGTTTGTTGAAAATTAGTAAATTCATAACATGTTAATTACTGAGCTCGGAGTTAGAGGTGCTGTTGTTCTTTTTCTGTTTTTTCTACTGTTACTGTTGATCTGTTGACAGAAGAAAGAAACAGTCAGTGAATTTTTGGAACAACAGTTATGATCAGATCTTCATCAACAACACACTCAACATCATTGTGTTGTTATCGTCCATATTAAAAACATGATTCAAACATTCACAGTGTGGCTGAAATAGTGTGTGACATGAACAGAAGCAGAGTGGAGTCAGGAGTTATCAGACCTGGAGTCAGTCAGTGAAACCAGACTTCTAACCAACACTCAGACATTTAGAGAAACATCAGCTGATGTGAACCAGGCCTCACAACAAAGATCTCAGAGACTGAGGATGAAGAAGAGATGATGAGCATGAAGCTGAAAGAGTCTCAGAGTTCAGATCTTCATCAGTCCACAGTCACACAGACTGTCTATAGATGGAAATGATTCAGTGAAGAGGACGTTCAGCTGAGACGACTCCAGAAGCTCCACACAGATAGAAACATGAAAACATCCTCCAGGTGGAGCAGGGTGGAGGGAGCATCAGGATCTGGGTCTCTGCTGCCTCTGGACCTGGACAGCTCCACATCATCGAGTTTATCAAGGTCTCTTCCAGGATCATGTCAGGGTGTCTGTCCACCTGCTGAAGCTGAGGAGAAGCCGCTGATGCAGCAGAACAATGACCTTAAACATCAAAGGAAATCCACATTTTGGAGTGGTCCAGTCAGAACCCAGACCTGAAGAGACTTGCCCACACCAGACATCTGAGAATCTGTCTGACTGAAGCAGCTCTATAAGAAGAATGGTCCAAACTTCCTCCTGAACAGCAGCTCTGATCAACAGCTACTGAGGAGCAGGTTTCAGAGGAGCTTCAACCAGTTATTAAATCCATGGTTTTCTGACTGTTTCCACCAGAGCTGTGACGGTTTAATGACAGTGTTCCATAACAACACAGAGATTATAATAGTTTGAGTGATATCAGCTCAGACACACTGTGTCTGTCTACATCTCTGTCTTGATGAGAATCTGATCAGATTTTTATCACCAATCAAAAACCACTGAATATTATTGACATCATGAAGTAGACTTTATGACAGAGCAATTGGATTGCATTAGACTGTACAACTGTACCTAATAAAGTGGACACACCAAGAGCTCAAACTGTAATTATTTCCTCCTGTAATGAAACATGTATCAGATAAAAGGAGTCCCTGTGCTCTGGTCTCCTTCTGTCTCCTCAGGTCGGGTATGTGGTGACGTACAGTCCAGCAGGACAGATACTGAACATGTCTGTGTCTCTGGTGCTGGGATTTGTCCGTAAAGCTGCTCTGCCTCTGAAACAGGACTTTCAGATCACCTTTGTTCAGGTACAGTCACTCAACAACATACTGCTGATGTGTCATGGAGTGTTTTTTATAGATGAGGAAATCTTGATCCTGCTGTGTCAGATTCTGTTTTGATTTGTAGAAGACAGAACCTGCTGAATGTTCAGTGACAGATTTACCAGGACTTGAAACGAAAAGCAGAGAATCAGTCTCTTCATATAAAAGGCCTAGGAAGGTTTAACAAGGAGCAGCTGAGCTTCTTACCTTCTGCAGACAGTAACATGAGTTAAAGCTGTGTCTGTGGTTGTGAGCTGTTGGAGACATGTGGACTACAGTTGAGACAGGTGTGATACTCAGCACCATCAGACCTGCAGCGAACACTGTTACTGCTGGAGGATCATTAGTTTAATAATAACAATGATGATAATAATAATCTTTATTGTCCATGGATGTGGACGTTTGCCTTTGGCTTCACAGGCTGTTAAAACACAAACAATAAATACAATAAGAAAGTAGCACAACATGCACAGAGTGAGGATCTGAGCAAAAACCTGAATGTACTTATTTTTTAATTTAATATATATAAATATTATATAAATATTTATATATATATATACGTATATATACGTATATATATACGTGTATATATATATATATACGTATATATATATATATATATACGTATATATATATATATATATATATATATATATATATATGTATAACAAGTCCTCATCTTGGAATCAGTCATTTGACAAAACCAAGTTCACTCACTAGCTTTTTCCGGGGCTTTCAGCTACATCTCAGGGTCTTCCTCAGTGGATGGAGTTTTCTCGGGTGTCAGTTGCTGTTAGAAAGAAGAAGACCATGTGATGTGACTGAAAGCTCTGCAAACTGACCTTGAGTTAACAGAACTCTTGATTTAAGTGTTGTAAAACCTTTTAAGATGTGTGGTGAGGATGTATCAATGAAAACATGTTGTTGATGAGACTGAGTGAGCGTCCTGCTCTGTGTCTGTTATACAGCAGAACGTGGAGCAGGCCACAGTCCACTACAGTGGAAATCCAGGTTACGTGGTTGGACTGCCTCTAGTGTCCGGAACAAGAGCAGCAGAATATCCTTTACCTGCCTCACTGTGATGGACACTGAACGAATAACAGTAAACAGGGTTCAGTTCATGTACAGTGTCTAATGAGAAGGGGGGCGTTCTGATCTGCTACAAGGGCCAGGATTTGTCCTTAACAGTCATCTTCACTGGGATTGTCAGGAGCATAGATCTCAGGGACACACTGTCTCTTCTCCACGGTGCTGAGGACCAGGACTGTCTGCATGGTCCACATCAGCGCTCCCCAGTCCTGTTCGGTCTGGACTCTTTGTCTGGCTGCACTTTAAGGTACAACATCCTCACACTCAGCAAATCCCACCTCTGTGGACAGGTACAGGGCCTTCTTGAGACTTGTCTTATTCCTGCAGACTGGAGGACGCTGCCAACTGCTCGCTGGTGTCCCAGCTGCTCCTGGATGTCCTGAGAGGAACAGACTCTCCCCAGTATGTGGCCTCACTGGGAAACTCCCCATTAAACAATCCACTGGACTGGGTGCAAGTTCATAGCAACTTCAACCCTGGGGTGAGTTCAAATTCAGTCAGAGCAATAGGTCCAACACCTAATAATACATGATAATAATAATAATAATAATAATAATAATAACTTTATTTATATAGCACTTTTTAAAACAAAGTGACAAAGTGCTGTACAAACAGAAACGAAACAAAGAAATAAAAGACACAAAGGAGAGAGGCCAGACTGGAACTTATCAAAGAGGTTGTTACTTTTGAAAGAAATGGAAGTTTGGAGATTGGTCTGTAGTTGTTAAGAACTGAGGGGTTTGAGTTTGGTTTCTAAAGGAGGGGAGAGACTAAAGCAGTTTTAAAATAGGCGGGAAAAGACTCAGAGTTCAGGGAGCTGTTAACAGTGGACAAAATGTGAGGGCCAATAGTAGGGAGAACCTCCTTCAGACATTGAGTTGGTAAAATGTCCAAGGGGCAAGTAGAGGACTTCATGCTATTTATAACTTTTAATAAAGTTTCATGGGCAATTTCATTGGAGGAGAGCTGGCTGGGTTAGGTGTGGATTCTGCTAATTTCCCAGAGTTTGAAGTGCCCACAAGTGGTTGGCTGCTGTTGAACATTGATCTGATAGAATCAATTTTGTCTTTTAAAATGGGTCAAAAACCAATTACAAAGTTTACGAGTGTGTTCTTTCAACCAGGGAGAGCTTTTGGAAGATGGATGAGTGCGAAATTTACATGGAGTCACTAAGTCTATGGTGGCCAAACTGATATCATTGAAATGATTTAGCTGATCAGCGGTGGGAAGATAAGTGTCTGGCGGAGTGGCAGAGGAGAGGAAGACCTGCCTAAATGTACTGGTAGTTGAGGGGTTAAGGACGCGTGAGGGCACACAATTTCCTAGGAGGTGGGGCAGAGAGTAAATTAAAGATAAGATAATAGGGTGGTCAAAGGTCAAAGGTCAGTGTGACCTTACAAAATACTTTTTATCCATAACTCAAGACTTCACAGCAATTATGACAAATTTTCATACAAACGGTTCATATTTTTTAGGACTCTGGATAAACAGGGATGTAACCTGGAACTAGTCTGAGTGGAGAAGGCAAACAACCACCAGGAAGTGATTCTAGTTTTTATTTATTTTATTTTATTTTCTCAGGTCTAACTTGTAAGTGAATTCTCGATCTCACTGTGACTTCCTGATTAAATAAAGTATAAATGAATAGACAAACACAGTGGGTTCAGAAGACATACATCATATATCTTCAGGTTATCACACTTTATTATGTAGATTTAATATTAAATGGATATAATTGCCACTTTTGTGCATTAATCTCTCTTTGATAACCCAGAATGTGAAAATATGTTTTGAGAGGTTTTCGCAAATATTGAAAATCAAAAAGTCTTCAGACCCTTTCCTGTGGCTCCAAACTGTGGTCAGCTGCTTACTGCTTTAATTTGAGTCTAGACCTAGGCTCTGGTCAAAAAGTCAAACTAATCTCCTCTCTAACGATTTCTCCTTGACCTTGATGGAAAGCGTCATGAGGTCAAGGAAAGATGTGAAGGAGGATTCATGAGGACTTAAGAAAAGACAATTGCAGTGCAGAGAGAATCTGACTGCACTGACACTAAGCTTCTTATTTTTAAACTAACTTTGTTTATAACACATGGAGGATAAATCCTCCTTTACTAACAACAAAACAAAACAAACAGGGTTCAAATGTTGAAATAAGATGACATGATGTGGGTCTGCTGAGGTGAAACTTCAATGGTATGTCACTTTAAATGTTGCTGCAGCAAGGAATTGTGGGATGGCATTTTCTCCTTTCCTTTCATAAAGGAAGGTCCCAGTGTTTCCTATGCTAAAGGAGATAAGATAGGAAGCATTGATCCTTATTATTTATAGAATTCAACCAGCTCTCATCATGGCTGCTGCTGAAATACTTCCGGGTCATTTCACTCAGTTTGGAAACTTCCTAAGCTAAAAAGACTTTTCTACTGCAGCCTTTGACTGAGTCCACCTGTGGTGTACTGAACTGATTTGACAGAGTTCAGAAATAAACACACCTGTGTGTATCAGGTCCCAGGGATCACCTGCAGGTCAGGACAAAAAAACAAACCACCAGTGAACTCTCTGTAAAAGTCTGGACTCTTCTAGAGCTGGTGTTCAGACAAACTGAGGGATCGGGTAAGAAGGACCCAGGACAGGGAGGGGACCAAGAACCCAACAGTATCTTTAACAGACTGGGACCTGAGACTGGAGCAATGGTTCACTTTGCAGCTTCACAATGACCTGAAAAAAAACATCCAAGACAACACTGGAGAGTCTTCAGGACCAGTCTCTGACTGCTCCTTAGTGTCCTTATGTCCCTGTGTCCCTGTGTCCAGACCTGGATTAAGGGTCTGAAGACTTTCAGTTTTTGAATTTTAATAAATCTGCAAAAATGTCTATAATTAACCTCCTAGGACCTGGCGTCCACATATGTGGACCTCACATTTTGGGTTCTCTAGACCACAATACTAACTTTTTCTCAACAAGGGCTTGGTGACCACATATGAGGATATTATACTGCCACTCAGTAATCGAAATTTAAAACTAATGTCCTCATATGTGGACATCATTTTTCTCAGGTCCCAATCAACCTAAATAGCAAAGAGAAATTAAAAATGCACGCCATGCAAGAGTTCAGGTCTTAGGAGGTTAAATGTTTATATAATGAAGTGGGCAGAAACTGAAGGAGTCTGAAGACTTTCTGAAGCCGCTGCCTGATGAAATCGGCCGATCATGATTGGTGGCCCATCAATCATTTACACTGCAGAGTGATTTACTAAATTCTGCATTTTTTCGGCAGGAATTACAGACAGATAGGTCAAATAGCAAAACAGACGACACACAAATGTATGAGCATCAAATCAGAAACAAAGCACGCCACGCTTCCTAATCAACAACGGTTAATTTCCTTAAGTTTCATCAAAGGAGGGAGCTTTCTCTAAGCTAGCCTTTCCTTTGCCACCATACAGGCGGATCTGAATGATGTTGCTGTTTACTCCGTTAACTTGGAATTGATCTCAAGTACCTTTTCTGTCAGAATGGCCTTTTGCTTGCTTGATGTGACTTCAATGGCCTCTTGTGTGCTAGGCTATCCCCATGTTTGTATATCTTCCTGCACCGCCATGTTTTGATGCTAATGGCAAGAATAGCGTGCATGTAGTTATCTTTATTAAAGTGAAAAAACTGACACTTTCAGAAACTGCTGGACCTGTTTTATTTTGAAAACTCTGGGGTTGTGTTGTATCTAACAGGCAGAAATTGAGACCTTTGGAAACGATGATGTAGACACCCATGGTCTTTCCTGGTAGCCTCGACTAACACTAGTGAATACAACATGATAATGAATTAGTGTTACTGACCTTGTTGTCTTTACTAGCAGCTGTTGTTCAGTTACATTATCTATTGTAATGCTACAACTGTCTTTGTTGTTCCTTGTTCAGAGTATTTTCTGCAACTAACCAACTGCAGAGTGATATGTGTTTTCAGATGTGATAGTATGGATGGAGATTATTTCTGATACAGAGCTAAAACGGTTGTCAGGAATAATTTCTATTCAAAAGTGTTTTAAAATGGAAACAGTAGTGTGGACGTAGCCAAATAGCTCCTTTAAGCAGTAAATAATGTTAATAGTGAGGCCACTATCCAGCAGTATGTATGTCGTTTGCAGGACGCCCAGAGTTGTAGCATCCCGTTATCCTTTCATCTAGAAGTTGAGTGGACCAAACATGGATCCCTGGTGAACCCTCAGCCTCAGATTGTGAGCATCAAAGAAGTGATCCAGACCAACAGCACCAGCTTGGTAAGACTCACAGATACTAATGGAGTAATAGAAAGATGCAAGTCTACTCCACTAATCACCACTTCTGTGTCTTGTTCTCCTACAGTGGTTTGGTGACAGTAGCTTCCTGTCAGTCAGAACCTCCGTGGCTTTCATACCTGTGTCTGCTGCTGCTCTTCCTGGTTACAGAGTTACACCCACCATCAATGCCAAACTACCCTTCGACTTCTTCTTCCCTTTTGTCTGATTTGCTTGACAGTCCACACAGGTTCCACTCACCTGAGTATGCTAACATTTAGCATGAACACTGCTGTGTGGTATTTATGAGCAGCACTGTTTGAATTATCGGTCTATTGCTGTATATTGTGAATAATGTGTATAGAATTTTTTAACATTATTTAACATGTTTTAATAAATGAAACCACTTCATGTATGTAAATCTGATTTTTACACAGATTCACTTCTTCTGAATATCCATGTTCTCAGTATGAAGGCTCAGTTATTTACAGGTTCAGGCTGAGGCCTTGAAGCTTTATAGTCACATCCAGGAGCATCTGAATATTTCACATTCATCAGATCAATGCAGACATTTCACTGGGTTCCATTACTACAGTAACAGGAATCCGGGGTATGATCCATTTATACAACCTTTAAAATAAGACAATGTTTTTATAGTTAATGTTCTAACAGTAAAGCTTCTGTCAACAGCCAGTAGGAAAACTGAAAGCAGGTCTACAATGACAGGTTATCATGGAGTGCATAGTCTGATAATTAAAAACAATGGTGCAGAAAGGTAAATACTATAAATGAAACTGAACAGTTAGAAGTCGATGCCATTCTTCTTCAGGAGGGCTTCAAGTTTCTGTTTGTCTTGTTCCTGTGATGATGGAGACAGACACAGAGAAGAGTCAGTCAGTCAAAGCTTCAACACACACACAGCCAGACCAGACCTGACAGATGTCTTAGCTGTGGTGATCAGTGAAGAAGAATGAGGCATATTATGCACCTCTAATGATTCTTCACTGTTGCACCTATTTTTACTGATCATGTTCTGAGCTCAGCTTTTATTTTAGTGAGTACAATTTAACAGAATCAACTGCCAGTGCTACAACAATAAACCCTCTTTTAAAATAAACTGCAGTTTTTGCTTTAAAGCAGAGTTAAGTTGCCTTACACCACACTCAACTACCACTCTCAGTTCATTCTGACCAAATTTGATCATTTTTTTAAATTATGTTGTCAATTGTAAACCTTTAGAGTCTAAACATACTGAAATTAACTTCTACAATGCCCACCATGTGTAAAGTTTTAAGTGTGGGATATAAAGTCCCCCCAGGTTGTGTCCTCAGTAGTAGTTGTGGCCCTGGTGACACTGTGTTCAAGTGTGTAAAAACGTCTCTGATTTGTTATATGAAACTGAATCACCAGTTTATCGCTGCGCTGCTGGAGCTCTGTGACTCTTTGAACCAGGTGGTCGTAGCTCTCCTTCAGCTTGTGGATCCTCTGGTCGGCTCGGGTCTTCACTGACACCAGGATACCTACAACACATTCAAATACAGTCACCTCCGGATGTAGCAGCTACACCGTCTTCTCTTTCTGAGTGAGACCTACATTTTTATTGGGAACTCCAGGAAAATCTTCAGTTTATCAACCTAAACTCTGACACTGGAGAACATGGGCTGGTAGGGCTGAGGTCATTTACATGAGTCTGTGCCTGTAATAATGCGGTAATGACAATAACGATGATTTTTTTATTATTACTTTTAAATTATTTATTTTAAGAATAATTTAATATTCTGTACCCAATCACATCACTCAGCTTTAAATGACTTTACCTGAACAAGGTAGCTGCTCTGTGAGGTTTTACTCAGACACAGTGGTGCCTTGAATTTAATGCTAACATTAACATGCTAACATGCTGGTGTTTAGCAGGTAATGTTTAACTTAGTGCTACCATGCTAGCATTTGCTAATTAGCAAAAAACACAAAGCTGATCACCAGTTTCATCACCAGTTTATTTGGTCATGAACCAACTGGTAGAATGACACGTTTGGCCGGATGATAAATCACAGGGTCAATGTGTGTCTGCACCACACTGAATGAACAGATGGAGAGTCTGGACTGTCGTCTCTCAGTCTGTGTCTCTTTGTCCAGATGTTACAGTCTGGACCAAAATACTGGATTCGATGCTTGATGAAGTCACATCAGATTAATACCAGTGTTGTCTGAAGCTCTTCTCAGACATCTACCTCTACACTCAATAACACTGTGGTTTGTTTGAATCTAAAACTGGCAGTATAGACAGTACAGACACTACAGACGTCCATTGTAGTGGACAGAGACTGACAGTCTGTCACTGTCTGTTGACATCTGCCTGACAGCTGCAGACAGATGTTAGCTGCAGTCAAATGTTTGCTGCAGGTACAGACAGATGTTAGCTGCAGTCAAATGTTTGCTGCAGGGACAGACAGATGTTAGCTGCAGCTGCAGACAGATGTTAGCTTAAGTTGCAGACAGATGTTAGCTGCAGTCAGATGTTAGCTGCAGGGACAGACAGATGTTAGCTGCCTCTACAACAAACACTGACTGAGCTCAGATCAGTCTGAGGAGGCGTTCTTCAGTCTGTCTCTCTCTGGTAGAGTCTACAGTCAGGACCACATGCTCCTGACCCATGATCCTGATCCACCACAGTCATGTAAACTGCAGCAGGTCCACACAGACTGTGACTGTTCACTTCACAGTCTACAGGTCTGAGGAGAGTCAGGGCGGCTCACACAGTAGCTGTCAGCCATGTTACCATCTCACTTTAATAATCAGTAGATCATCTAAACATGATGAAGCCTGAACTGAAGCAACAAGTCAGGGACACAACATGTGGTGAAGATGTGTTTACATCTGTTTCGCTGTGTTACTGACCGTTGATGATTCTAGCCACCCTCCAGAGTCGCAGCAGGATGAGGAGACCCATCCCATCAAAGGCATCCTCGTGGAAGATGAAGACGATGTCAAGGATGAAGGACACCACCACCACCAATCCGTCAAACACCTCAAATTTATGGTAGAAGAACTCCAGGTGGTACGCAAACAGCTTCCCAGCCAGCTCCACCATGAAGAAGGTGAGGAGAGCCAGGCTCAGGTAATGAAACACCTGCAACAGTAAACACGGCTCAGTCACAGACCTACAGGTTGTAATGACGCCTGAGGGTTTCCTTTGATAAGAGACTCACCTCAGGAGCGATGTGGCCATGCTCCAAGTTGATGACAGACAGGTCTATTAGCAGCTCTGCCAGAACAAAGATGGCATCCAGGATCACCAGACACACGACCAACACCTGGCATCAGGAGAAGATGCTTCACTTCATCAAAGTTTATCCACCTGAATCACTTCAATAGAACATTCTTCTAGGACAGTGTCAGGTACTTGAGTGTTTATACTTTTAGTCCACTACAATCCTTAGTACATGATAATCTCATAAAATACAATTTGAAGAAACCAACCCCTGACTTGTGACACCTAAAAACCTGGTATCTTCCTGGTGTCATGTTTCAGATGTCTATGAAGTGTTAGCAGCTCCACCACAGATGTTCTCTCTCTAAAGAAATAACTCACATGGTGGAGATAGATAGATAGATAGATAGATAGATAGATAGATAGATAGATAGATAGATAGATAGATAGATAGATAGATAGATACTTTATTTATCCCCTAGGGGAAATTCATGTAATGAGGTTTAAAGGTCTCATATAGTATAAAGATAAAGGTATAAAGGTCCATGTGTAGTTTGATTATAAAGCAGGTGTAGGTTCTATATTAATACTGTGAAAGTATCATGATGGATGGATGATTGAGTGGATGGCTGGATTTTGGATGGATGGAAGGATGATAGATTGATGATGGATGGATATGAATGGATGGATGAATAGATGGATGGAAGGATGATAGATAGATGATTGAGTGGATGGATGGATGGATGCTGACCCTGCTCTACCAGCAGGTGTATGTAAAGCTGGGGTGCCACACCTGGAAACGGTCGGAGCTGTACAGCCTCTTCAGTGATTCTCTGAAGGTCAGGCTGGTTGGGAACTGTCCTGTGGCTGGACTCAGCTCCTCACTGGTCACGTGCAGCTCCTCCTCCTCCCCCCACTCAGCGGGCTGCACATCACCCACAGTGGTGAAATACCTCAGGTATCGAGCCATGACAGCAGGCTCTATGAAGAGGATCACTTTCCACCTCAGCTAACCTCAAGGGAAAGATTACAGGTGACAGGTACGTCAGACGCTTTACAGAGAGATTACACAGCTGCTTCTTCTACAGTTAAATAAATTACAACCTACTAAATGTTGTGTTGTTATTTCAGTCCTTGCTCTGATTGGCTGTGATGCTTGATAACAGCAAAGAAGATAAATATTTGAACACACAGCTTCTTTGCACATTTCTCCATACGTTAAACAATCTGAGTTCACTTCTCCTTTTTTTAGCTTTGCAACATGTTATTAAGAAATCAGGCCATCTGAGCCTGGGGTCAGAGGGAAGCTGCAGTGTCCTCCGCAGTGACTCACCACCCACAATCCAAGAGCTGTATGTTGAAGAAGAAGTCATGAGACTGTTCACAGTTTAAGTGGAAGACATCCACCAATATCATCATAAACCAAAGCCAGTGACAGTGCAGAACGTCTCCAGTAAGCCTAGTCAGGATTGATCAGAGGCATCTTAAGTTATGAGCAAATATAGAGCAGGCCACGCCCACCTAAACCAATAATATGGCTGTTAAGATTTTGGTTCATACTGGTCCCAGAGCATGTTCGCCTGAACTGGTGACAGTCCATCTACTGGGTTTTTAGGCAAAGGTTTTAGGTATTTGTGCCTCCCCTGTGGATGGGGCTCACAATGCCTGTACCCAAACTTGGACTGAGGGTATGTACCAACATTTATGATGATGACTGGTCATGGATCAGGAGTGGTAAACGACCTGACACATCCATGGTGAATATTCAACGATGTGTGAGACGTATACTTCATCATGGTTCTCTGAACCACACGTGCTGTGATGGCTAAGCTGTATTTGAGCTAAGGCTACCTATAGTATTCACTTTGGTTGCATGGAAAAATATACATGAAATTATTTGATTATCAATCCCACAAAAATACCATACACAATCTAACAACAGGTCAAGAAAGAATAATAGGTATGTCAATGAAGATTTAAATGATTGTATAAGATTTATGTTCATAAATCACACTTTGTCACCACATTTACATTTTCCTCAGGGGTGGTTCTGGTGTGGGTTACTGAGCCACAGGACTGGTTCACTGGTTTATCTGCTGTTATGACTAGTTATATAAATCAACAGGATTATTGAGGTTAGAAATCTGCACCTGGAAAATAAATTGAAACTGACAATCACACATTAATCCACTATGACCAGTCAGCTGACTACACTATGTCCTGCTGACAAGTATAGAAATATCATTAAACTTTAATTTGAAAAGACAGACAGCAGCACTTAACTCTACTCAACCAGCTGACTGATTATCTGAACACTTTACATCTCTTTAAATCTGATCACACCAAACTCAGTGCACCAGAAGTTTAAGATCAGTTTTACTCATGCGTTCCTCCATGAAGAGATGGAAGAAGACTGAGGTTATAATTAAGTATAAAGCAGCTTCAGCGAGTTGTACAGTGAATTACAGGTAAATGATCTGCAGCTCTCATAAACCTGAAAACAGTGAAGTGACTTCTGAGAGCAGAGAAGGTTAAACTTGTTCCTACCACAGTTAGAAAGCAGTCAGTGAGTGCGTCTGTGTGTTAGCAGTTAGCCTGTGCTCAGGGTCCACAGCTGAGGGACAGCAGACTCTAACTCGTGATAACAACATCCGTCTGGACTGTTTCTGCCAAGCAAGCGTTTCACTGTCAGCACCGTCTAACTACCAGGGCGGGAACACTCCGTCTCTGAGGCTGGGACTCGTGCTGGATTTACTCACCTTCTCTCTACTTTCCTCTGCGGGTCTTTAGATCTTGTCAGACTAAACTCCTGAACTCAGTTTACTTCAGTCACAAGAACTCCGCCTCCATGTTGAGACCAGCCCCCGTTCACATCGGTCCACAGCGCGTTAAGCTGTTTCCAATTCTGATGCTTTGTGGGTCTGACTACACTTCAACACACTGCTTCACTACAACACACACACCGCTTCACTACAACACACACACCGCTTCACTACAACACACTGCTTCACTACAACACACACACCGCTTCACTACAACACACACACCGCTTCACTACAACACACCGCTTCACTACAACACACACACCGCTTCACTACAACACACACACCGCTTCACTACAACACACTGCTTCACTACAACACACACACCGCTTCACTACAACACACACACCGCTTCACTACAACACACTGCTTCACTACAACACACTGCTTCACTACAACACACTGCTTCACTACAACACACACACCGCTTCACTACAACACACACACCGCTTCACTACAACACACTGCTTCACTACAACACACACACCGCTTCACTACAACACACTGCTTCACTACAACACACTGCTTCACTACAACACACACACCGCTTCACTACAACACACTGCTTCACTACAACACACACACCGCTTCACTACAACACACACACCGCTTCACTACAACACACTGCTTCACTACAACACACTGCTTCACTACAACACACTGCTTCACTACAACACACACACCGCTTCACTACAACACACTGCTTCACTACAACACACTGCTTCACTACAACACACACACTGCTTCACTTCAACACACTGCTTCACTACAACACACACACCGCTTCACTACAACACACTGCTTCACTACAACACACACACTGCTTCACACCAGACTGTTTACAGTGAAAACTGTCTCTACAAATCCACCAAGACCTCAGACGGCGGGAACCTAAACAGACGTTTTTTGCCGCTAATAAATATCCAACAAACTATTGTACAGTTATTACAGACAGTGGAGTATATGTTAGGCAGTTACCATTAAATCTACTTATTCATGGACTGAGTTTGCTATGGAATAATGGACGTGAGGAGCTGCTCCTAATTAGCATTTCCTCCAGTGCTTTTATTTTGTTATTTTTTGTTTTTTTTACTTTTAATCTGTCATGTTTCTTCCTGTTTTTTTCATCAGTTTGAAACGACAATAATCACGTCTGGTTGTTTACTCTCATTCACTCACTTCACTCTGAACTTCTGCTTATCTCCAACAACACAATGATAATAAGGTGTTTCAAGCAAAGCTGTCGATGCTAGCACATGTTAACATTTGGTGCATGGATCTAATACATCCATGCTCTGCTGTAGTTGTATTAGTCACTCCTGTACTGATGAGTTCTGCAGCCACTGATGTTCTGTTCCCCCAGGTAGGACTCAGCACAGGTACTCATCATTCTCATTGACCACACTGCCACCTGCTGGCGTCAGCCCATATATTGTATTTTGTATATGATATTTAATGTTTCTTATTGGCTGACCTTTCCTTCCTGCAGGAAAGTGATGTTGAGGTGAGTCCACATGTTAATGAACAGGTGCACTTGTTATTCAATTAAATGTGAAGTTTTCTATATAGAGTCAGTTATGCATTTAGTCCCATAAAGACCTGGCTTACCTGTAATCGTATCTGAAGTTATGGCCCTGAGTACCTCAGAAACACATTGTCTGATAATATACTTCCACCTGTGCAACATTATGAAAATTAGAAACATCCGGTCTCAAAGGGAAGCTGAAAAACTACACCATGCATGTTGCCTCTAGACTGGACAACTGTAATTCTTTATTATCAGGATGTCCCAATAATTCAGTGAAAAGCATCCAGCTGATCCAGAGGACTGACAGGAGGAAGGGCAGATTGTCATCTTCATCTGCATGAAAGGAACTTTACAGCTGAATAGGTTCGAGGGGGATCTGTATGATGATGAGGAGGAAGAACAGACTTGACTGATCACTCTGAACTTCCTGAGGAGAATGAAGCAGGAAGTCTGGCTCACCTTCCACAGTAAAAGTCTGAATCAATTTAAATGTGTTGTCCCTTTTTTCCAATTCAGTATGACGGTCACTGTGATTTTGTTCAGGCTGAGCTTCAGCAGTCACTCTGAAATATAACATACTACAGTGAAGTGCTGATCTCAGCTTTAACTTGAGCAGGTTAAGATCAGTAGACAGAACTGTGTGGAGATGTAGTCTCGTTACACAAGGTGCCCACATCACAAGGGTTCAAAAGTAACAGGTGAGTGTGACAGTAACACCTGAGACACAGGTGTGCTACTACACTGCTAGGCTTCCATCTGAAGCACCATTATGCATCTCCTTTAGTCCATAGTCACTCACCACTGACTTTAGCAGTAAAACCAGAGCTCCTCTTATTTCGCTCCCCTCTGGCCCACCTCCCTCAGGCCCCCAACATTAGCTTCAGACCCAAACCACCACTACTGAATGTGTTCAACAAATCCCATGAAAATACTAAACCAGTAATGTACATATTCTACTAATGTGTATGAAGACTAATAAAGATACTGTAGTTTTAGACCAAGTCTCATAGACACACCATCCTGCTGCCCTAAACACTCCCCAGCACTAAATGTGGATTAACTTACCACTGAAAAGTTCTTAAATGCTCCATTTCTTCCTGTCTGAGGAACATTTGTTGAAAACTGAGTAGGAGCCAGTGATCCAGAGACAGGAGGGATCAGGAAGTCCTGAGAGCTGGATAAACACTGATCCTAAATCTGGTCCACGAGATTCATCCTGTTAGCCTCAGATTCAACTCTGAACAATGTTTCAGACATTAAATCACCAAACTGACACAAACAACTTTATTTTGTTTTGAACACACACACACTTGATTCACAGAGATTTTACATTACTGTATGATCACATCAGGTTTATGATCATATCTTGTAAAAGTTAAATGTTGGTGAAATCTTCAGGCATTATCCAGAACATTTTCTTTTCAGTCTCAGCAGATCAGTCTGACACAGGTGTACTGAAGACCTTCAGCAGGTGGACCGGGTCTCATCCAGACAAGCCTGGCAGGATCTCACTGTAAACACAAAGATAATTAAGAGACCGCTCATCTCCAGGTTCAGGACAGGAGAACATTAGACTGAGTCTGTTCCAGGTCTTCAGTCAGGTTCTGGTAAATGGGTTTTATATGAACCTGTGCCAAGTCCTGAGTTTCTCTCCCAATACAAAGATTCCACAGCAGAGAGGAGATGTCTCTGCCATAGCAGTACAGATTGGGTTTCAACATAATGAGCATCACATCTGTATCACACCTGATGTCTCACCTCCTCAGGTGGGTGCTGCCCCTCGCAGACCAGCTGCTGCACATGCTCCTGTAGAGAACAGAGCAGTGAGTGAAACCACAACCACACAACTGAGCTCAGCTGACAGTCAGCTGAGCTCAGAGGTTAAAAGTCACCATGGTGTTGTCAGCATGATGTGTTATAAATTCATTCATCACAGCAGGTAGGACAAATAAAGTAGAACTGGTTCAGTCAGACTCACCTTCACCTGCAGGAGGACTGTCAGCTCCACAATGAGCAGCCCAGAGGCTCCGCCTACAATAACCATAACAGTGTCCACAGGTCAGTGGGTGTTCAGGGTCAAGAGGAAACAATTGATCAACACAAACTCATCCAGTTCTCACAGGTTAAACTGCTTCTATTTGATGATAGGAGTCAAATTAGAGATTTGACCGTCATGTTACTGACAAAAGCTCAGCTGAGGTTTAGACAGGTGGTGTCATGAACCCTCACATGTAGCAGAGGTATCACCTGTGGAAACGACCGTTTTAAACCACCAAACTAAAGAGTTTCAGATTCTTGCTGCTCACTGTTCCTGTATAACTCCAGTGCCCTAACAGAACAGCGCCCCCTGGTGGTGTGTGTGTGGATGTGCAGCCCTTCACTAGGCCCGCCCTGCTGTTGACCCAGGACAGGCCACTCTCGTTGGGCTGCGCTCTGCAACAGCTCAACTGCAGCAGACTCTAAAACAGAACCTGCTGAGCCGAGACCAAGAACAGAGGCTTCCTCTACCAGCACTGTAACACTGAGCCAGACACATCACCTGGTCAGCTGACTGAGCGCTGGGGGGATCATCTTCAGTCTTTAATGTCACATTACTAAACCTGTACTGTTCATGTAAGTGCGTTTACCTGTCGTCTGAGAGGCAGGTGGAGGCTGGCAGCTCTGTCCATAACTGTCCCTCAGTCAGTGTTGGCTCAACAGTGAGCGCAGCATCTGAAAACATGAACGTCAGTTTAGTTCAACATGACAAAGGCCACACTTAAGCAGGTAGTGAGGTGGTGGGCAGGTGGTCTATGGGCTACAGGAAGCCCTGATCAGGTCCTCACTGCAGAGCCCTTCAATAATCACCTCACACCATCACAGTCTGAAAATACTTCACATCAGTCACTGTATTTGAATGAGTTTCTGGTGCACACAACAAATACCAGTCACATACACTGGACTGTAGACAGTATGGTCTGGTCCACAGTCCGGACTCACCTGGAGATGGTTCATCCTGCAGCTGTCAGACCCCTTACCAGCACCAAGACCAGAGACCACATCTCTGTACAGGTGGACTTTTCTTCTGATCTCTGAGAACAGAACAGGTTTTATCCTTTTATTTCAGGTCCAGTTTTTAATTTGATTTCTGTGTTTATCTGATTCTTATAAAATATACTCTGATCATTTCATCTGTGAATCACTGAACAACAGCCGTTGCTCTATAAAACTGATACGACAGTCTGATAAGACCATTTTTTCAGCTTTGTACACAGTACTGTAGCTAAAGGCTTTTTAATGGTTAATTACTCATTTACTAATCAGTTATGAGTTAGTAGCCATTAACAGCTTGGTTGCAAGGTTGTGAAAAATCCTCCAGCAGACAGACTGATTCATCAGGAGATGTCTCAAAAGGTCTGCAGGGCATCTGGACTAGAACCCACTTAGATCTGATTATTAATATTCATAACTACAGACTGATCATGTTAGAACAAGTTAACCAGTTATTAACTAGCTGTTGATTCACAAACTAAACTTAACAGTAAACATGGCCTGTTGATTGTGAGACTATCTCTTGATTAATTCAGATATCTTGTAATAACATGTGTCCACTCAGTAATAATTAATGCTAACAAAAATTAAGTGTTCAGTCTCTCAGTCATCAGATGTGCAGGCTGACATGTAACTGTGGCATTAAAAGGTTGTAATGGTTCGTTAGCTTTTAGCTGCTAAGCTACATGTTAGTCCTGCAGACCTTCTCCAGAACACAGCAGGCCTGACAGAGAGGGCTCTATATCTGCTGGAGGAGGATTTACACAAACCTGGCAACGCAAGACTTCTCATTAACAGCTTATAACTGATTTATACACTACTGGTAGATGATTAACCATTAATCACAGCTTGTAACCCCTGATCAGAGAGGGGCCACGTGCTTCGAGCTGTGCCGGTAATGATGTCTTAACATAAACCCGCCATTTCTGTTCAGAAACAGTCTGAACCATTTGTTGCCACAGCGACATGTTAACAGTGAACACTTCACAGTTAATTAAACAGTAGACGATTTCTCTTCGTGCTGAGCTCGTTAAATCAAATTAATTAAAGCGCGTTAACAAGCTGAAACACTCACCATCTCTGAAACTGACTCCGTCACACAGCTGCAGCTCCGGCAGAGTAAGAGGGAGAGCGGAAGTCACGTACACTTTTATAGAACGCGTGTGCCGCTGAGCATTGTGGGAAGGGAAGCTCACCCAAAGATCTTCCCATGAGCAAATGTCCCAGCCTGAACAGCAACACAGTTTACAGAACTACAGCTCTGCTCACTCACACAACATTCAAAATTCAATACAAGAAAATGAATGATAAATATTATTTGAACAACTAAAGGTTGGAGTTTTGGTGCTTAGTGGTGTAAAGTTCAGCTGCACACAGATCTGACCATGGTGCTATTATTAACAGCCAGCAGATGATGAACCAGTGATAAATGTTGTGTTAGTAAAGTCAGAGAGTCAATAGAAATTAAATCGGCTATTCAAAATAAAATCAGATAATAGGTTCAAGCCAGCACAGCTACACCCAACAGGTCATGAAATATTCTACAGCCATCAAACTCTGTCAAACTTACATAAACTAATCTCCAATATAGACAACAATAATATAGATTAATATCCATAATAATAACGTTGATAACAATAATATAGATAGAGGGAACAGACCCTAGCAAAAATCAAATCATCAACACTTTAGATTTTTTTCAATACAAACAAAATAAAAAATGTTCCTTCTTCTCCATGGTCACCCAGACTTGAAGGACTTCCCTGAGATTCTTTTGCACACCCTCTGTCTCTACCCACAACCAGCAGAACACTGGACCACCTCCTGACACAGAGGGATCACCAGGTCTGATGGCGCCCCCTTCAGGTCTGGGATCTTCTTCAATAACTCACAGGAAAGTTTCCAACATGTGGTGGAACCATGACATGAAGAACTGAATGGCTGTTTGAGAGCAGAGGAGGAACTACACAGTGTTAGTGTGGTGTTCCTAATAAAGTGATCAGTGAGTATGGATTTATTCAGACTTATCCATCTTTCCTCTGGTAGCTGAACTTGTGTATCAGCCAGTATATACAGTTACCTTTGACAGAGAGGAGAGTGAAAGCACTGAGAAGTCTCACTTAAAAAAGAGAGAAACACAGTGTTTAATATTTATCATGAATAAATATTGAAGTTAAAGTTATAGGTTTACTGTAGTCACAGTGTCATGTGAGTGTATTATTAATGCACCTGCACATCAGGTTTGTGTTACACCTGCTGTTTGTTTTTGATAAGTTCCAGTGTGTGTTTGCTCTGACTCTCACAGCAGTCTCCATCAGACAGATGTGTAAAAAACATCTGGCTCAGACATGCTGTCCTGATCATCAGGAGACATTTCTCCATGAACCTCAGAATAAGAACAGAGAGTTACTTCATAAACTGAAGACAAGAATAAATCCAGTTTATTCCTGTATGAAATTCATACATTCAACATTATAAATATTCAGAAGCAGAAAGAGCTAATTGTTTAAACCTCATTGTCTTCATGATGGAGTAAAAACCTTTCTATCTTTATATCTGCAGGAGTCTGGTGACAGCTGATGGTAAAACAGACACAATAAAATAACATGTACACTGCCAGTGTTGGTGCAGTATGGGTAATGTAGTCAGAAGGTCATCGCAGCTGGGATGGTTGAGATGTAGTTTGCAGAGTGAACACTCCTGAAACAAGAGAGACATGAAATTTATTCTGAAGACTTCTCTCATTTTTTCTCTCTGACAACTTTTGTAAGAACAAAGAAAAAAAATATACATATATGCATACAGGACATACATATACATTCATATACAGGACATACATATACATACACACATTCTATTATTGTTAAAGAACAAAAACCTAAAACTGAAATGTGTTCTGTTTAAACTGAAGTCAGACTTCAGTCTCAGTGTTCCTGTCTCATACAGACTGTTACTGGTTAAAGCTGCTTTATCTGTGTATTAACAACAGATCAAATCACTACATGTAACGTGTCACACGTATCATTTCAGTCTGCTGTCTCATTGTCTTGACTTTACCACCTGCAGCTTTACTGTTTGTTCTACCTGTCCACCAGGAGACAGACTCAGTCAGAGAGCAGCTGTGAACACAGTGCAGTTACAGAGGAGCTGGTGGACCAACACATGTGGAGATGAGCAGCTGTCTGATCACATGTTCAACATATCAGCTTTATATGTTCACAGCTTGTTTCTGCTCAGAGACCTAAAACAAGTCGATGTAGGTTCCAGAGGAAGATTCCTCAGTGACACTGTCCACTGGGATAGTCTTTCCTTGAGGAATCATCTCCACAGGAACCACAGAGGAAAGAGAGGTGTGGAGAGGGAACTTGAGAGGGAGGAGGTGAGAGAGAGGAGGAGAGTGAGGGAATGTGAGAGAGAGGAGGAGAGTGAGGGAATGTGAGAAAGAGGAGGAGAGATAGGGAATGTGAGAGAGAGGAGGTGAGAGAGAGGAGGAAAGAGAGGGAACGTGAGAGGGAGGAGGTGAGAGAGAGGAGGAGAGAGAGGGAATGTGAGAGAGAGGAGGTGAGAGAGAGTAGGAAAGAGAGGGAACGTGAGAGGGAGGAGGTGAGAGAGGCACGGTGAAAGAGGGAAGGTGAAGGTGAGAGAGAGGAGGTGAGAGAGAGGAGGAGAGAGAGGGAACATGAGAGGGAGGAGGTGAGAGAGAGGAGGAGAGTGAGGGAATGTGAGAGAGAGGAGGTGAGAGAGAGGAGGAGAGAGAGGGAACGTGAGAGGGAGGAGGTGAGAGAGAGGAGGAGAGAGAGGGAATGTGAGAGAGAGGAGGTGAGAGAGAGGAGGAAAGAGAGGGAACGTGAGAGGGAGGAGGTGAGAGAGAGGAGGAGAGAGAGGGAATGTGAGAGAGAGGAGGTGAGAGAGAGGAGGAAAGAGAGGGAACGTGAGAGGGAGGAGGTGAGAGAGAGAGGAGGAGAGCGAGGGAATGTGAGAGAGAGGAGGAGAGATAGGGAATGTGAGAGAGAGGAGGTGAGAGAGAGTAGGAAAGAGAGGGAATGTGAGAGGGAGGAGGTGAGAGAGGCACGGTGAAAGAGGGAAGGTGAAGGTGAGAGAGAGGAGGAGAGATAGGGAATGTGAGAGAGAGGAGGTGAGAGAGAGTAGGAAAGAGAGGGAACGTGAGAGGGAGGAGGTGAGAGAGAGGAGGAGAGCGAGGGAATGTGAGAGAGAGGAGGAGAGATAGGGAACGTGAGAGGGAGGAGGTGAGAGAGAGGAGGAGAGAGAGGGAATGTGAGAGAGAGGAGGTGAGAGAGAGGAGGAAAGAGAGGGAACGTGAGAGGGAGGAGGTGAGAGAGAGGAGGAGAGCGAGGGAATGTGAGAGAGAGGAGGAGAGAGAGAGGGAATGTGAGAGAGAGGAGGTGAGAGAGAGTAGGAAAGAGAGGGAATGTGAGAGGGAGGAGGTGAGAGAGGCACGGTGAAAGAGGGAAGGTGAAGGTGAGAGAGAGGAGGAGAGATAGGGAATGTGAGAGAGAGGAGGTGAGAGAGAGTAGGAAAGAGAG
>NC_079371.1:28671594-28714094 GCF_021018895.1 Seriola aureovittata | reverse complement strand
AGGTCGGGAAAATGTTTATGTGTTGCTTAGCACCAGTCCAGTACCAGTTTATTGTTTATTTATTATCAACTGTTATTATTATTTTATTATTATCAACAATGAGCTAATGGACATGTGAATTTCCCCTAGGGGATAGATAAAGTATCTATCAATCTATCTATCTATCTATCTATCTATCTATCTATCTATCTAATGAAGACTGGTAATCTAGCAAATATACAAAGTGGAAACAGCAGCTCTTGTTGTGTGGTTGCCTAGACAACAGGTTATGTCAATGTCTCTGAAGTCAGTTTGCAGGCTTTCCTCTAACAGACAGGTTGTCAGTCTGTGTGTCCTCATGTGACAGAGTGCAGAACTTAACTTTTAGTTTTACTAATTAACTTTAGAAGTTGGCTGTTGGTCACTTGACAAAAATCTTCAGAAACTAGAATCACCTCCTGGTGGTTGTCTGCCTCCTCCACTTAGACTGGTTTCAGGTTACATTTCTGTTTATCCAGACTCATAGAAAATATTAACCATTTGTGAGAAATGCCATAATTATTGTGTGAAGTCTTGAGTAATGGCTGTGAGGTCACACTTATCTTGACCTTTGACCTTCGATCAACGAAATCTAATCAGTTTGTCCTTCAGTCCAAGTGAATGTTTGTGCCAAATTTGAAGAAATTCCATCAAGGTGTTACCAAGATATGGTGTCCACTAGAACGGGATGGAGAGACGTTGCTCTGAATGTTGCCTGCACAGGGGAATAAAACTCCTCAGAGTGAACTGTGGTGAAATGTGGTGAAGTTGTCAAATATTCTGGGTTGTGATTCATTTGTGTGTGTGAGTGTGTATGAAAAATACACTCTGATGAGTAGTTCTTTTGATGATATCTGTTCTGAGGGAAATAAGAGTAAATATTAGCGTAGAGATCAGATTTTATTTTACTGAACTCGTCATCTCGGGAGATTTTGGTTGTTTCCTTGCGTCCATTTAGTTCAGCTGGTCATAAATCATTCTGATGTTTTGAAATAGTTGGGTTCATGTGATAGTTCCACTGTGTGAGAGCAGGAGGGACAAGTCTTTGGTCCTTACTGTGACCTCTTTAAAGCACGTCCACTACAATTACTTGGAACAAATACAACACACTGTGGATCAACAGTAACGTTTGCGTGACAATTTTCATCAACTGGCATAAAAAGACACTAGTACAGAAGCCAACAGACAGACAGAGGAGGTGAACACACTGCAGCAGGAATGGTCCCTGTGAGTCTCACACTAATAAAGTTTATTATATTTGATGATTTATACTAATAATCAATGTGTAAGCATCTAATTTGACCTGTTTATAAAGTGTTGAACAGTTTCATCTACTACAGCGTTCCTCTATGTTTGTATGAAGTAAAATATGAAAAACTGCCTCTGAAATGAAGGAGAATTATAAAGTAACATAAAATAGAAATGAGTTGCTGATGTGTTCAGAGGGGGGGTCATCCTGTTTGACTCTGGTTCTGGTTCTGGTTCCAGATCTTCTTCACAGTGAGTTTTTTCTGTACAGTCACTGGTTCCTTTGTAAAAGTGTTTGTGTGTGTTGTCTCTTTATTCTGACCAGTGTACAGCTCCAGTCTGTGTCTGCAGGCTCCATCGCCTCTAACTGAGTTGACCCTGACACCAGTTCTCCAGTAGAACCAGCGTTCCTCTAAGAAATGGTTGTAGATCTTCAGTGATGCTGTCTGTGTCCACAAGGTGGCAGTGCAGCTTTAGAAATGATGGGGGCGGATGATAAAGGTCTTTGGTGTAAAAATCTCAGTTGCTGTCAGATTTTCAGTGAACACTGAATAAACTTCACTGAAACTCTTACACATGTTCAGACCTTCAATAATTTTCAGCTGAATTTGAGCCTGTTTCCCACTAAATGAAGCTTCAGACTGTTTGAATGTGAAGAGATGAAGGGAAGGAATAAAGAGAAGCATAAAGAGACAGAGGTGAAGTACGATGGAGGAGAAATGAAGAGACATGGAGACAGAATGATCTACAGGGACATGAGGACACAGAGACAAAAAAGACAGACAGAGACACTGAGTGAAATGGGGGTTGACTCTTTTAGCCAAATGTCCATAGAGAATGAGAGAGGGCAGCTCAACAGCAGCTGGGTCACACACACACACACACACACACTTATGTTTTTCTAGCTGTGTGTTGAGCTCTGACCATCATATGATCATACTGTGCATATGTATATGTTCATATATATATATATATATGTAAATATAGTGCATCCGGAAATCATTCACACCCTTTCACTTTCCCCACATTTCGTTTTGTTACAGCCTTTTTCCAAAATGGATTAAATTCCTTTTTTTTCTCATCAATCTACACACAATACCCCATAATGACTAAGTGAAAAAGGTTTTTTAGAGTTTTTTGCAAATTTATTGAAAATAAAAAAATGAAATATCGCACGTACATAAGTATTCACACCCTTTGCTCAGTACTTTGTTGAGGCACCTTTGGCAGCGATTACAGCCTCAAGTCTTCTTGGGTATGAAGCTACAAGCTTGGCACATCTGTATTTGGGGTATTTCTCCCATTCTTCTCTGCAGATCCTCTCAAGCTCTGTCAGGTTAGATGGGGAGCGTCACTGCACAGCTATTTTCAGCTCTTTGCAGAGACGTTCAGTCGGGTTCATGTCTGGGTTCTGCCCCGGCCACTCAAGGACATTCACAGACTTGTCCTGAAGCCACTCTTTCGTTGTCTTGGCTGTGTGCTTAGGGTCGTTGTCCTGTTGGAAGGTAAACCTTCACCCCAGTCTGAGGTCCTGAGCGCTCTGGAGAAAGGTTTTCATCACGGATCTCTCTGTACTTTGCTCCGTTCATTTTTCCCTCGATCCTGACTAGTCTCCCAGTTCCTGCTGCTGAAAAACATCCCCACAGCATGATGCTGCCACCACCATGCTTCACCGTAGGGATGTTATTAGCCAGGTGATGAGAGGTGCCTGGTTTCTTCCAGACGTGACACTTGACATTCAGGTCAAAGAGTTCAATCTTGGTTTCATCAGACCAGAGAATCTTGTTTCTCATGGTCTGAGAGTCCTTTAGGTGCCTTCTGGCAAACTCCAAGCGGGCTGTCATGTCCATTTTACTGAGTAGAGGCTTCCATCTGCAGTGCTGCAGAGATGGTTGTCCTTCTGGAAGTTTCTCCCATCTCCACAGAGGAAAGCTGGAGCTCTGTCAGAGTGATCGGGTTCTCCCTGACCAAGGCCCTTCTCCCCCGATTGCTCAGTTTGGCTGGGCGGCCAGCTCTTGGAAGAGTCCAGGTGGTTCCAAACTTCTTCCATTTACGAATGATGGAGACCACTGTGCTCTTCGGGACCTTCAATGCTGCAGAAATGTTTTTGTACCCTTCCCCAGATCTGTGCCTCAATACAATCCTGTCTCGGAGGTCTATAGACAATTCCTCTGACTTCATGGCTTGGTTTCTGCTCTGACATGCACTGTCTACAGTGGAACCTTATATAGACAGGTGTGTGCCTTTCCAAATCACGTCCAATCAATTGAATTTACGACAGGTAGACTCCAATCAAGTTGTAGAAACATCTAAAGGAAGATCCGTGGAAACAGGATGCACCTAAGCTCACTTTTGAGTGTCATAGCAAAGGGTGTGAATACTTCTGTACATGCAATATTTCAGTTTTTTATTTTTAATAAATTTGCAAGAATTTCTAAAAACCTTTTTCACTTTGTCATTATGGGGTATTGTGTGTAGATTGATGAGAAAAAAAGGAATTTAGTCCATTTTGGAATAAGGCTGTAACATAACAAAATGTGGGGAAAGTGAAGGGGAGTGAATACTTTCCGGATGCATATATATATATATATATATATATATATATATATATATGTATGTGTGTGTGTGTGTGTGTGTGTGTGTGTGTGTGTGTGTGTGTGTGTGTGTGTCTGTGTGTGTGTGTGTGTGTATATGTCATAATCATAACAAACATTATCTCAAGGTTCTTTACAGGGTTAGGTGTGTTAGGTGTAGACTTGACATTATTTTATATTCATTTTTCAGTTCCAGTTAAATTCAGTTCTTTAGATTCATTTGAACTAATAATGATCTCTGTATCTTTTTAAACTGTGTTTGTGTGGACTGTAAACTGGGCATGAGCTAGGATCAACAACAACAACTGGTTTCATTCACAGAGTACAGAGTACACCTGTACTGATACATCATTACTGATAACACTTTATTTTAACATCAATAAGAAACATTATGAACAATAAATGGTTTATTAATGACTATAACTCATCATATGAATCATCATCAGTAACTGGTGTATAAACAGATGATGAATAATCTACAACAACAGCTGTAATCACATCAAATATGCCCCTTTATTTTGAAGTATTTATTATGTTTAATAATCAAGTATTTATTTATTTGTAAACTCTCTATGAAAGCTGAGTAAACCCTACTGATGAGATTAGATGTGGCTGAAAGCCTTGGGAGAAATCCAGTAAGTAGACCTTGAGTTTAAGTAATGATTCACAGACCACGAGACGGATCAAAAACTTGAAGAGAGAAGTAGTGAAGACAGACAGATGTGAACATCTACTGTGGACACCAGTCTCACAGGAGGACGAGACAGAGTCACAGTCCAGTCCTGCAGTCCAGAGTCAAACCTGTGTCTTTGGTCTGAGGACCTGGTTCACCAGCACAGACTGAACACTGCAGAACCAACTGAGTCTGGCACTGAACATGGTGTAAAACACCACTGTGACACTGGTAACACATACTGAGGGAGAGAGACTATAGCAGAGATACAGAGAGAGAAAGAGAGAAAGAGAGAGAGAGAGAGAGAGAGACTATAGCAGAGACAAAGAGAGAGAGAAACAAATGAAAAGACTGAGCTCTCAGTTCAGTACAACACACTTTTTAAAAAGTTTTACTGAAGTCACCAATCGTTAATTGATCTGACCACATCAACAGTCTCCTCTCATCCGGCTCTACAGCGCCCTCTTGTGATGAATCCTCTCCTCAGCTCAGCAGAGAGCATCAGTTTGGCCTCCATCACTTCATGAGTCAAACATTCATCAGATCTTATTTAGAGGAACTTTCTGCAGATACAATGAACTGAGGCTCATTTACATCTTTCATCTTAACAGATACAAAACTGATCTGTGACAGACTCAGTGAATAACTAAATGTCTCAAACTGGACTGTACAGGATCATCCTGACATGTGACTCAGTAAATGTACAGAGACAGTTAGAAGTGAAATCCTCTACATACTCTACATTCCTGCTCAGGCTTCAGTACAGTGACATAACATCACATGAGAGCTGGACACACCCCTTCCTCACTGGTCTCTGCTTCTCGTGTAGAAACTGGACAAACAGCACTAACGCTGGGTAGTTCCTCAGTTCTTCATGTCATGGATCCACTAGATGTTGAAACTTTCCTCTGAGACTCTGCTCAATGTTGACATGATGCATCACATTCATGCTGCCAGTCTCCTGTTCTACCATGTCTCAAAGGTGTTCTACTAGATTCAGATCTGAAGTTCACTGAACTCACAGTTGATGAAACCAGTTTGTGACATGGAGCATTATCCTGCTGGAAGTCACCATTAGAAGATAGTGAACAGTGGCCATGAAGGGATGAACACCGTCAGCAACAATACTCAAGATAGACTGAAACATTCAGAACAGGATTGATTGGTATTAAGAAGAAAACATTCCCCCACACCATCACACCACCACCACCAGCCTGGACTGTTGACACAAGGCGGGTTAGCGCCATAGATTCAGACTCTGACTCTACCATCTGCTGCATCAGCACAAATCCAGATCCATCAGACCAGGTCTTCAACTGTCCAGTGTTGGTGAGTCTGTGTCCACTGCAGTCTCAGGTTTCTGGTTTTGGTGACAGGAAGCGGAACCTGATGTGGTCTTCTGCTGTTGTAGGTTGGATGTGTTGTTCACTCTGAAGCTTTTGTGCTCTGCACAGTTGTAAGAGTGGTTATCTGAGTGACCGTAGCCTTTTTGTCAGTTCCAACCAGTCTGTCCATTCTCCTCACAAACCCAGTATCTGTTGGAGGACTGACTATTAAAAGTTACTCAGAGTTCAATCAGCAGTTTGAATCCCATGAACAGAGACAGCAGCCTCTGATTCTCCTCCTCTCTCTTTGAAACGTTATTGACAAGCAGTGCACTGTAGCAAATCCATGCCATTACCAGTCCAAGAGGAAAATCATTGAAGAATTCAGTGTGAATTGATTGTACTTTGGCACCAATCTCACTCAGTCTAAATGTGATTAAGACGCAGCCACAATCACAATGAAAACAGTTCTGGTTCACAGTCACATTGTGGACTGTTCTTTGAGAGACTGTCTATGAGTGAAGACAAATAATACACAGAGTGATGATGTCTTTCATTTATAGTGCACTGTTCAATAGGAGGAAAGACGCCACAATATACAATAAATACTATCTGATCCAATCTGTGTATTCAGTCATCACTGGTACTGCCCCTTTAACACACACATACTGACACATACACTCTGTCCTTGAACACAATGGGCCTCATTCACCAATATCTTCTTAAGCATTTTCTAAAATTCTTTCTTAAGTTGTTCTTAAGAAAGTCCTTAAGAAAACTCTGTCAGATTCATGAACGTGTTCTTAAGCTGCAGAATCGTGCGCACCTGTGTTCTTAGATTGATGAATGCCAATCTCCTCGTAAATTGAAAGTGTGTGCCAGTTGGCTCTAATTTTCATAGGTAAACCCGAAAATAAAGGGGACATATTATGCAAAATGCACTTTTCCATGGTTTTCTATCAGTAGTATGTGTCCCTGGATTGTCTACGGACCCCCCAAACATGAGAAAAGTCCATCCTCTCCGTCTTTTGCTTTCTCCACTTTTCAAGAAATGTGTGCTCAAACGGGCGAATTAGAGACTTTCCCCTGATGTCGTCAAGAAGGGCGATGCCCCTCCCCCCGGGTGGGTGACACTCCCCGAGCTAGGTGTGTGTTCCGCCCCTGAGTCCGTGTTGCAGACGGTATCGTTACTTCCCTCGCGAACACTGGCTTTCGGTAGAACAATGTCGAAGGTACAAGCGAAACACAGTAGTTGCTTTGTTGTTGGCTGCACAAACCAACACAGAAGTCTTTTTTTAACCCCTACGCCCGAGGATCTGAAGACCCAGTGGATTAATTTTATTTTTGATGGAAATGTTCCCGCTCCAACTCCGAAAGTGTTGTACTGTGCTAACCATTTCACCTCGGACTTCTTTCTCAACGAGGGCCAGTACAATTCAGGATTTGCTACAAGTCTCAAGATAAAGCTTGGATCAGTACCGACTGTCCGTGACCCAACTTTGAACTTGGGAGCTGTAAGTTTTACCATTTTATGTTGCTTTACTGTATGTTCACGAGAGCCTGTTGCGTGTGTTGTTAGCATGGCAGCTAATGTGGCTAACGTTTAGCGTCGTCGACACGCAGCCGGGTATAGCTGGGTACAGATTGTATGTAATTCTTCTGCTTGGTATCGCCGTGTGACATTGATAAGAGCCACCCTGTTAAATGTATTATACTTTAAAGGCGTTTTAGCTGTCTGTAAAGTCAAGCCGACAAAATTCGGACTAAAAATAGGCTCTGTAGTGATTAGCATAGGTGTCTGGGCTTGTTTATTAGTGCTGTGAAAGTTATTATTGAGAGTCATGCCTTATAACGGCCGTTTGAACGTTTATATCATGTTTACAGATACAGTGCCTGTAGGGAATATCTAGATAAGCGCAGAGTTAAGGGGATATGTCCAAGGGGATAGTCTATAATACACATTGTTTGCATTTTGCACATATAGTGAGCTATTTGCAGTATTTACAAGCTATTGACAACCCAATTTACACATAATTGAGTTAATTTGTTGTTATCATTTTTGCACTGCTTGCAGCTGTTGCCATAACTACACATTTGAGGAGATGTTGGTGTAACCTCTGTTTCCTCTGTTCAGGCCAGCACATCAAGTGCATCTATACAACTTCCTGCAACAAGGGCATGCCAGACTGACCCACTGTAGGCACACAGTTATCCTTGAAGACTCTTCAGCCTCACATGAGAAGTACAGGTCTGTAGCCATCTGAAGTGCATCTACTTTTGATAAACCTAACAGTCATTTATCAGTCTTGGAATGCTGTGCAGGTAAATGAAGCTGTGGTTACTTAGAACTTGTGAGAGTGTGTAGGCTAAGGTTTCTGTCAATATTAACATCTTTGATTTTCTCTTTACTGTACCTCCACACTCTACCTGGCTGCCATGTCCTACAATGAAAATGCTGATCGACCACAAGCCCAAACAAAAGAAGGTGAACCACTGTTCAAGGTCCATTTTCCAAAGGTGTGTTATATTATTTTATTTTTCAACCAAAAAATGTTTTGTAAACATTGTATTAAGTATTGCAGGTATAATGTTATGACAGTTCCATCAACAACAAAATACAGTAAAGAAAATGTCAGGAGGTAGTTAGAAACAGACTTTCAGTCATTGTTTTGTAAAAAACAACAAAAAAAAGTGAAAAATGTAAACAAAATCTTACAGGGAATGTGGTGGACCTCATATTTGAAAAAGTCTTTGTTGACCTGGGACCATACACAGAAGCTGCTTTGGCCATCCCCATCCCAGAGGACCTCACTGCACAGTTCGAGCGGCCTGAGAAGGAGGAGGTCATATCCAGCTATGTGTCCCGGTTCTATCACGGGCCAGTCTAAAACCCACGTACCGGCATGTGGCGTCACGAAACTCGGGATGGATGCGCAGGACAACGCAGGCTGGAATGACGACCCAGATTCTGCGACCAAGGAAGCCCCAGCACCAGCTCACAAAGCTCCTATAGGCTAGATACCTGTACTGACTAAAACAATGGGACAGGGCATTTAGTCTGGCAAACAAATATCTATTTTGTGTCTCACAATTTTTTTTTTATGGATCCAGTGAATCCTACAGTTTTTTTATTATCACTGATTATAAGTCCCTCATTTGATGTAAATAAATGCTTGATTGTTACTAAAGAAATGACTCCTCTGAATTCATATATTATATGCACACTATCTGCTGATAGAAGAACTTTACAAATCAAAGAGCAGCTAAACTAATTTATTTGAGGGTGTGTTAGTCCATTTGTGGTGTTTTATTACCATTGTAAAATTATGTGCACTGAAGTAAAACAAGACTGCCTAACATCTTTTATTTAGATTGAAACTATGTTTTTACAAAGAAGCAACACGTACTGGTGTATTCCTCTCAACCGTAAAGGACCATAGTCAGCGCGGTACATGTTGCAGGCATTCTGGAGGGAGTACACATAGAGGCAGAGCGGCTCCAACCCAGGACAGTCTACCATACATGGTAAATCTTCCTCGATCTCCCACAGCCGTCTGGTAACCTACAGTGAGTTGCAAATGGTAAATGCTATGGTTTATTATAAATTTAATGTAATCAAAACAAATGACTGATTAGCCCAGTGAGAATGCTACCTGTGGTATCTCCTAGCAGCAGATATTTTCAGCTTCTGTGGGCATGGTTGCACAGTTTCCACAGGAGCACCTATCTAAAATATAGAGAAAAATTGTAACATTCACCAAAATATAAAGCTTATGAAATTCAAACACAGACAGACAGTGGAGCTAAGGTGGGTAAGAAGTAAGCTTGGCTACATATCAAGCGCATATAACAGGTAATTTATAACATGTCACTTATTGCATATAATGTGGAGCTTGACAACAGTGTAGTGTAGAAAACTGCCCAGTTTAGTCTTTGACTAAAGATTACTGTTGCTGTCAGACATGTTTATGCTGATTTACAGCTTTCATTGTAATACACAAAATAAATTTACTACATAAAGGAAGATGTCATGATGAGCATCTCTGCTCAAAACATGGAGAAAAATGATTTACTTTATCAGCATCTATTAAAATATCTGACTAGTACTGACATTGAACACCTGTAGCAGTCCACATACAACAAACATTTTCAGACTGTAAAAGTATATCTAAGGAGGCATGACAGATAACTACATTACACTATTCACAATAGTGCTTATTTACCAAAAGAACTCCCAGTAATGACGAGACAGTAACAGTTAGCATTAGCTACCTAGCTACATGTTAGTAACTGTGTGCCAGCTCTCATCAACAAACTGAAAATGTAATGTCAAAATACACAAAATTGGTTACCAACCATTCAGAAACGTCCTGCTGCAGTTGTAGAGTTTGAACTTCTTCAGGTGCCTCTCCCTCTGGCTCAGATTCTGGATAAAAGTGGTGTGGTTGAACCAAAGCGCTTCCGAGGTCAGGTTGCCGGTCACGGTCACCGTAAACATTAGAGCATGGTGCCAGAAGCCCAAGCCGCATCCCCTTCCGAAGAGGGGCGTGGTCAGGCACAGCTTATTTGCATTTAAAGCTACAGACACAGAAACAGCCTGTTCTGAACAGGGCTGAAAAAGAGGGGTTTACAGGCCTGCTGAAATATAGGATCGGAGTGGATTTTTTAGCAAGAAGCTTCAAAGACATGTTTTGGGGACCTCTGAGACTTATTCAAACTTGTTGAAAAGGAGCATAATATGTCCCCTTTAAAGGTCATGAGACTGAAAGGTTTTGTGCAAACCAGTGGCGATTGCTCTAAGACTGCAAGGGAAGCTCAGCTTCCCCTAAAATGTCAACAAAATAAGTGGTCAAATATGTCCTGTTGTGTGAACATTTCATTGACTAAATATGCGCTAGAACACGTTTATCTTTTGTTCAGAATCAGCTACTTATCACAGGTAACCGACACGACTTCTTCTCATTCATCCCCGCAGCGCCACAGAGCTTTACACTGTGTAGACGCCGAGCGTCTCCTGACTTCAATGGGGAAGCAAAGAGTGGGTTGTTCCACTGCAGCGAAACTAGACGGTCATTGGATAAATGCTGGGCTTTGTCCCGCCCATCAGACGCTCAGCGTCTCTGGGGGTCTATGGGACAGTGGGCTGGCCCGGACGCTCGGCTTCTGCATGATGATTGGATGATCTGTCTGAGGCTGAGTCCCTTTATGATTGACAGCGAAATGAGCGAATAGTGATCTTGAAGTATAAGCATCCACCGGAGCATTTTTCAAGTTTTTCATTCCGTTGTTCGGAGTTGATCTGGAGACGTTACTGATCCTCAGCGACTTTGTCTTTGTTAAAAACGACTAGCGTTGTGTTTGCCGACTCTCTTCTGTCACTCTGCAAATTTACATATGAATAAACAGACACATTTTATGATGTAGGCCGAAAATGAGCTTCCCCTCCTTATAAGACCAGCAGCCGCCACTGGTGCAAACACAGAAAGAAGTCACAAAGAGATACTGTAAGGGAAAGTTGAGAAAATGACAAAACGAAAAAACTAAAGACGGAGCACCGGAATCAAAATGCAAAAGGGACTTTAGTAGTTCTGAAATGGAGGTACTGCTGCAGGAAATGAGCCGCAAACGAGCAGTTAAATGTTAATGTAGCGTTCATTTATTTTAAAACCTGGCCCATTGGGCCTCATTCACCAACCACTCTTAATAAGAAATTCCTTCTTAAAACCCACTTTTACAAAGATTCTGACATTCACCAATGTTTTCTTATTTGGGATTTGTTGTTAGGTGAGAACACAGACTACGCACACTCAAGAGCACTCTTACACACATTTGAGTGCTGACATGTTTGAACAAAATAAGTTATTTACAAAGCATTATGGTCTTTTGAAATAAATGAACGCTACATTAACACTTAACCGCTCGTTTGCGTTTTGATTCCAGTGCTCCATCTTTAGATTTTCATATCTCTTTGTGACTTCTGTCTGTGTCTGCACACGACCCTTCAGTCTCATGCCCTTTTAATGTCATTTTCGGGCATTTACCTATGCTAATTGGGGCTAATCAGCCTGTTAAGCTTACTTTCAATTGTGTACCACCGTTTGGTAAGTATTTGCTCCTGTTGAGCTGACTAAGTTAACAGGTGTTTATTTGAATGCTATGGAGGAGGGCAGGGCTCCCGCCGCCGCTCCTTATGTATGATAATCTTTAGTTTGTGTTTGTTGAAGTTCAGCAGCAGGGCATAGGGCTCCCGCCGCCGCTCCTTGTGTATGATAATCTTTAGTTTGTGTTTGTTGAAGTTCAGCAGTAGCGCATTCACTCCGGCTGATTTTATTTTTGATAGTTAAAGTCAAAGTTTTGTTTGTACGGCAGTGTTCCCGCTGCTGGTGCAATAAGCATTGGTAATTTGTGTTTGTTTACAGCTAGATAGTAGCTTTGCTCAGTCCAATATTTATTTTGGCTGTTAATTTTTGTTTGTGAAGGCAGTGCTCTCGGTGCCCTTCCCAGCGTGTGATTAGCTGTGGTAGTTCGTGTTTTTTACAGTTAATTGCAAGATAAAGTAACGCTGGTCCTTGGTTTTGGTTGTTTATATATATTATGTGGTGAACATATGTTGGTGAGGGCTGTGTCTTCGCTCCCCGCTCCCATCTCACTCTGGGTTTGTGCCTACTGTCAGTAACAGTGCTCTGGCTGGAGTTGACCTTTCTCTCTCTTGACCTGAGTGTTGTAACAACCCGTTTGGTGACAGCAGTGCTCTCGCTCCCCACTCCCAACATGAGGTAGGGTGTATCTTGTTTCTGCTCGTACCACAGTTGGCAGCGATGGTAGCATCGGATATTCTCATGAACAGTATCCTGGGTGTGTCATATGTTTTGGAGCTGGGCTGTCGTTCCTTGGACCAGGGCTCCATGGATGGCACTGGGGTCAGCTCTATGAAGGGCATCGTCCGCATTGGCCCTAGCTTGTCTGCAGCTGAACATGCCATCTGAACCAGCGCCTGTTAGTGCTTTTTTTCGACACAGGCCAGCCACTGCTGCCTTTACTGTTCCCTCTCAGAGGAGTATTTGAGGAAGCTGCATGCATGCTATAATTGTGTCCCTTACAGTGCCCCCTGATGAGGCTCTGAGACCGGATGCCAGGTGTCCTCAACCCCAGTGCCGGTTCCCATCCATCGACTTGAAGGATGCTTACTTTCGTGTCCCCATTACGCCTCAACACAGGCAGTTTTTATATTTTGCCTTCCAAGGCCATTGTTTTCAGTTCCGTGTGCTTCCGTTCAGTCTCTCCCTCTCCCCACGGGTTTTCACAATGTGCGTGCCGGCGGCTCTCTGGGTCTCACGGTCAATTTTGAGAAGAGCTCACTGACTCCCTCTCAAGGCATAATTTTAATAGGTGTGGCTCTGAACACCATCACTATGAGGGCCTGTCCATCCCCTCAGCATGTGGATGATATTCTGCGGCTCCTTGCCTTCCTCCAAAAGGGCGGGGCGTCACCACATGTCCAGTTCCTGCACCTATTGGGCAAATTGACGGCGGCGTCGACCGTTGTTCCCTTGGGCTTATTGTCTCTGCGCCTTCTGCAAAGATGGCTAAATAGCTTCCACTTGGACATGTGGCACAAATACAGGAGACTCACAGTGTCACAGCAGTGCCTCCTCGCTTTGGCCCCAAGGAGGGAGAGATCTTATATGGAGAGGATTATCTCCATGGGTTCCATACCATCTCGCAGAAAAACTGTCACAATGGATGCCAACCTCTCAGGTTGGGGCAGAGTGTGGCAGAACATGATGGCACAGGGGCAATGGTCTGCACGGGAGTGTGCAGAGCATATCGATTTGCTAGAGCTACGGGCTGTGCATATGGCTCTCAAACACTTCCTGCCATACCTGAAGGGGAAGCATATACTTGTTTGGTTGGGTGACACCTCGACCGTGTATCACATCGACCACCAGGGGGCCCCACGGCTGGCCAGCTTGCAGGAGATGTATTTGCTACCAGGCTGCAGACTTCCTCTCCCGCCACAAGCTCCCAGAATGCCATCTGGGGTCTTTAAGGCAGGGCCGAGGTGGATCTCTTCACCTCAGAGGCATTGACCCACTGCCCCTTCTGGTTCTCCTTGATGGCGAAGACCAATACTTTAGGTCAGGATGTGCTGGTGCATGCCTGGCCATGGAGCCTACTTTATGCCTTTCCACCAGTTCCTCTTACATTCCTCACACTTGAGAGAGTTTGCCAAGAAGGCCACAGACTTGCTGGTGGCCCCCTTCTGGCCAGCATGGATGTGGTTCCCTCTGCCGCGCAGGCTTTGCTGGCCGTGGCGCCTCCCCTATGGGACAAATCTCCTATCCTTTTTAGGGGGTGAGATTGCCATCCCAATCCTTGTCACCTCCAACTGTGTGTTTGGGCCCTGGAGGGCCCGAGCCGTTACTGAACACCTGCATGAAGGCAGTCAGAAAGACTAGTGATAGCGCCAGAGCACCTCCAGCACGTTTACAGTATGGTAACAAGTGGAAACTCTTTTCATGCTGGTGCGTAATTCGAGGCAAAGACCAAGTGCACTGCATTTTTCTGCTGTCCCTCCTAGATGAGGGTTGTTGTCCCTCTACATTGAGGGTATATGTGGCTGCTGTTTCATGTCGGGACACTCGGGTCAACAATGATACAGTGGGGAGCGCCAGTCTGAAGTTCCTTTACTTAAGAGTGGCTCGGATGGTGTCCCCCCAAGTGCTCCGAGAGCTCCAGTCTGGAACCTGCCTTGGTGTTGGATGCTCTCCTCCCTTTGAGCCCTTGGCACAGACGGAGCTGAGGTGGGTGTCTGTTAAGACGGCGTTCCTTCTGGCCATTTCTTCAGCCAAGCGTGTTAGTGAACTGCATGCCCTGTCAGTGAGTGACTCATGTCTGAGGTGGAACCCAGATGGCTCGGGTGTCACTTTGTGGACAAATACGGCATTTATCCCTAAGGTGCTGTCATGCTTATACCTCAACCAGCCTTTTTAGTTGGCACAGTTTGGCACAGTAAGGTATGTGCTCAGGATTCCTTGTGACATTGTTGGTACTAGTCATCCAGTGCTTAAAGCACCGCCTCTGGTGATCAGGAAGGATGAAATAGAATGAAAGTTACAAATGTAACTACGGTTCTATGAATCATTGCAGTCTGGCTAACTCCTGCTCCTCGAATCCTGTCCGCTCTCTGGTTGACACAAGCTCCTGGTTTCCAGTTCACTGCCACCTACTCCTGATCCCCTGTTGTTGGTATGGCCGCCTCCTGCTTCTGTTCCCCAGTCAACAACCTGGTCAACTCCTGGTCCAACCTCCAGAGAGACCCGGTCTTCAACTGACAATTTATGGACAATTTATGTTTGAGCTTTTGTATTATGTTTGGACTTTATTAGTTTGGTCTGTCATTTCCTATTTTATTTTGTAGTTACTTTCCTTGTGTGTCTCATGATGTTTTTACTTCCTGTCTTTGTCCTGTTTCCCTCTGGTTTGATTGTCTTGACTGTTTTTGGTTCAGTAAAGTCATTTAACTCCACCTTCCAGCATTTGTGTTTTGTCTGCGTTTGGGTCCAGCTAACATAACCTGAAAAATCACCTGTGTTGCGCACCAGTGCTCACCAGAGAGTAGGCTTATTTATGTGAGACCAATTAGGGTGAAACACTATGAAAGTATGCACATGCACATCAAATTAACCACATTAAACTGACTTCTAGAATAAAAAAAATTTCTAGTCACCTTTATTTGATGCACTTAATTTCTCTGTCTGCTACTGAAAGCTACTATACTTAGCTCTAACCTGGAAACATCGGTTGCTATTCCCCGGGTAGAGGGATGGTCCTTCCGTGACCCATATTACGCATTAGTGAGTCCAAGTTGACATTAAGCTGTCCACTGATTCGGCACTTCTTCTCTCGTCTTCCCAGCTGTCCTCCTGCCCTTCGTGACAGACAACGATTCGTCCACACAGGTCCAAGGCCAGGCTGACACTTGGACACAGTGACTCTGTGTGTCTCTTCAGCAGTACCGGGAAATTTGGACTTATTTATTGGGGACTTGGGGAGGGCCAAAGGGCAGGTATATTGTTAGACATTTTCTGGTATTAGACCAACGGATCTTCGGCATGTTGTGTAAAGTGTGATTTATGACTGTTTGGATTGTGTGCATGCATTGGTTCTGCTGGGAACCCCTAGTTTTTTCAAATTAAGCTTGAAATGAGTGTTTCCTATTTATTGGTTGCAGTGATATTTATGCTTTTGTTAGTGGTCTATCTATGGTAAATGTTTTTCATCACTGTCCCCCAAGCCGAGAACCCCATTAGAAAATAGCCATCTTTCCCTATACTGCCTTAACTGTTGGTGAGCCTTACATGCTTAGTGTACATTTTTATCTCCTGTAATAAAGTGTTGTATTCATAATTGCGTCTGTGGTCTATTGGGGATTGAAAAGAACCTACCTTGTCCATTGACAGTTGTTTTCTTCAACCCTCTGATACGACCCATAGGTCTGTCTCCTGAAATAGGAACTTTAAGCAGCGATGGTTGAAGGGATGACTACGCCATGATGACATGAAGTAGATTCTACTGTATGTCGACGCTTCCTACTGTTGCTACTCAACTGTCTACTACAGGAGAAAGACTAGTTTGCTGTACCCTGTGATAAATTAGAGTTAGCGGGTAATTTCGTTTATATTTACTTACACCATTAGTAGTTTTATGGATTATTAGTATATTTGAAAGATACACAGATTTTTCCAGACACATGCAAACAGACAAAACACTAAACACAAATTCAGAAAACATCTTCATCAATTTGACAACACATGAGCTGCAAAAGTCACAATTGGGCATTGAACAACAAGTGTGTCCAGCCAGGTTTATCTTTTTTTTCTTTAAGTTATTTTTTGTCTGAATTCTGATAGCAAGAGAGAGGATGATATTCAGCAAATGCCCATCAGTTGGACTCGATCCCATGCCACTGCAGTTAGGACTATGCCTTCATGGTACGAGCTCTACCAGGTGAGCTATCAGAGCCACCGTTGGAAGCAGTTGCTAAAGTTTTTATTTTCATAAGAAAACATTACTTGGCATTTTAGATATATTTTCTAGATTTTTTTCAGTTCTGTGTAAGACAAAGTTACAGCTTCATAAACAATTGTATTGTACATTATAAACTACATTAACACTGGAAACATGTATATAAGAATGTAATAAATGGATGAAGTAAATACTGTAGTGTGTAATTTACAAGGGAACAAGGAAGAGCATAGCTGAACAATGTTATGGTCACAAGTGTTACATTAAAAAATACTATATAATCATATAAGACACTGTGTCTTTGTTTAGGAAGAGAGTATCTTCATGTGTGGACACTGCAGGTGGAGGTTGTGCAGGGCCTCCATCATTGCTGCAAGAGGTTGTAGGTGTCCCCAAAGATCCAGACCATGGCTGGATGGAAAAAACAGAGAGAAATATATCATATTGTAGAATATAGAGAAAAGACAAAAGAAACAGCACTCTAATTAGATGGTGGGGGGTTTCAGGGTTCTTCCCCAGAAAAAAATATTGTGATTTAAAAGAGATTTCTTGCACTTTTACACTACCTAACCTATTGGATTAAGTTAACTAATAGCCGCCTGTCTAGATTAGTTAGACTGAGGTGCTGTGAAAACCAAGAAAGCACCAAGAATAGTTTATACCTGGACCAGGACAGGAGGTGACTATTAGAAGAATTTCTGTTTTTACTAGACCATCTTCAAGCTCAAATAAGACAAATAAATTATATAAATGAAATAGTCTTACAACACATCACTGTTTGATCTAGATGATTAAAGGTGTAATGTTTAAGATCTGACCAAAATTCCAGTCCAGTCCTCCCCAGTGATGGACCAGCACCTGCCTTTTCTTCTGCGTCTGGCCTCATCAATCAACAACCACATTACAGTAACACCTTGGAGTATTATCCCAGCACAGAACACATATTGTCTGTACTGTGATCTTTTGCACATCCTGCTCAGCAGGAGTTTTGTCAACACTTTTGTACAGTTTTTTTCATAGTTTTATTTTTTTAATATGTGTATCTATATATTCATCTTTTTGACTGTTGCAGTATTTATTTTTTTTATTTTTTATTCCTGTTAATATGTTTATAGGATACAAGCCCAATATTTTGTAAGTAAAAACCTACCTTAAACCTTATTTCTGATTCTGCCTTTGTGATGATGTCATCATCCCTTCCTCATGCTGCTATAGCCTGACACCCATGTGTCATGCACTGTCCCCTTACCTTCATATTTATATAGGTAAATAAACACATACTGCTTGTACTACAAGTACTCATTATTTGTTTCAGTGCTATCAACAGTTTAACTATCAAGAATAAATGCACATATTAATAATAAATTATAAGGAACATGGAGAAAACAACGACATGATTAACTGGACAGGGGTGAAGAGGTGAAATGCTGCCACCCATGGAGGTGGAGCAAGTAGCACGATCTTACACATTATACCTTTAAACCTAGTTAAACAATGCTATTCTCAACACTCACAGGGTCATCTACAAAGTCTAACAACTGTGACAAAGTACAAAATGAATGAAATGGCCCATAACAACTAATGTCACCTGTTTATTTTACTCACAGGTTCTAGTAGCAGCTAAACATCACTAGCTGCTGTAGTTGTAATGTTATACAGGAATCAATGAGCATAACTTCAAAAGCAGATCATTTAACCTACATTATCTCAGATCAAGGACTATTGCAATGCAGACAAACTGTGCTCTGATGTTCCGACTTTATGGTGTGTGCACGGAAAACCTGTTTAACATATATAATTATATTTCTTCATGGAGGAGGCTCTGCTTCCTCGTTGTTTAATCATGTTCATAAAAAATGTAAGATTGTATTACTATTAAACAATATTGAGGCACAATTACATTCATGATTTTGTAAAGGCATACTAACCAAAAAACCTGTTCATTCATGAGAAACAGAGGCACAAAGCGTCACTGTAACCATAGTAACTCACTTACACACCTGCCTGCATGCGCAGGGCGTGAGAGGAGCAGCAGCATGGAAATAAATTAGCCCATATAAAATAAATGACAATAAAAGATATCTCACTTTGCTCCAATGGTCTGAATAAGTTGTTGCTGCTCGATCTTGGCTGTCAGTGTCTTATCGCACAGCAACATTATCAGTTATGAATTAGTTTTTCACTCTCCACTTTCGAACTGTATTTTTGTTTCTCTAATTGAAATGTCCAGATACCACAAGGGAGGGGAGAGCATATCTAGTTCACCAAGGAAAAAGAAGCTCAGTAAATACTCACACGATGTTATCTAACTCAGAGATGAACTTTTGAAAACTTACCACGGAAGCAAAAGGATTGGAGTGAATGTCAGATGGTGATATTAGCGCTGTAAGAGCCTATGTGTCTGAAACATCTGATGATACGTGATAATTGATAGCAGTAATTAGCTCGTTGTTATCATTGGTTAGGTGTAGAAATCACCTCAAACATCTCTCTTTGTAGTCTACAGAATTACTCATCAAGACCCATATGCTGTTATGGGTCCTGGAGGATTTAAGAATACAACTGTGATATGATGATATGATTTTGAGGGAGACAGAGCTCAGCTACAGCTGGGTGTGCGATTTGGGCGTAAGAAGGTGGAGGTCAGCTCCAGAGTGCTCTGGCCCAGTTTAACCCGTCTGCTGGTGCTCAGCCTTCCCAATTTCAGGTTCTGGGCGATATGTAGTGACCCCAGTGGTGTAGTCTACGTGATACGCAGGCATACGCTGTATACCCACTAAAAAAGCTCCAGAATTTCTATATAATCTCTTTAAAATGCCCAAGCATACATAACAACATAGTTCTGTGACAGAACTTGCACTTCAGCAGTGTTTTTGTATAAAAATGGCTGAGATCTGACAGTAAACTCAACAAAAGTCTGGAGCAGTGTCCCGCCCACAGCACCATCTGATTGGTTAAACGTCATGAGTAATAGCCTATCACACTGAAAGCTGCTGTGTACACAGACGGTCACCGACTAGATCCACTCTGGTTAACAAGCGCAGCTGTGTGTCTGAGGTGAGACAGCAGCCATGAAGATGTAAACCTCACAATCCTCTACACTGAAGTTACAACAACACCACACTCTGATGAACACCTTCATCTGCTGATCCAAGACACACCGAGCAAGAGAGAGAGAAGCCAGTGCTCTGCTAGGCTACAACAACTAGCAGATCTGGACAACAAGTAAACAGTGTTAGTGCAAGTCTCTAAAAGGAGCAGAGAGCTCTGGGTGCTGGAGCAGAACTAGTGTAAGTTTAAATGTACAGCAGGTCGTTAGACACTGTGATGAAGAAAACAGCAACATTAACTGTGTTCAGACAGAGCAGCAATAAACTCCACCAGTAACAGAAACTGACTGGAGATGAGACACCACACTGACGTCAACACGTCAACATGTGAACGGCGTCACTAGTATTAGTGAAAAGACATCAGTAGAAGTAAATCACTGTGTAAAAATGTTCTCAGAACAAAGTAAGTTAGTTAAAATGTTTCTGAGTAAACGTGTTACATTTTGAAAAGTGGAAGGAGAGAGGAAAACATCTTATATAGTGATAATTATAATATAAGATAAAACTATTAAATTAGGAGCATCTTTAGGCTGCCAGGTGAGTCAGTTCACAGGTGACAACAGCACCAAAATCAACCAATTAATTCCAGTCAGGCACTTTGCAGTCTGTGCATACAACTAATAATTAGTAATATACACTTAGTTGTCAGTTTATTAGTAACATGTAGCTAAAACTGAAGTAGTCTAATACAACAGTCCTGCAGTAAATCCTCCTGCATGAAGGTTATAATGTTCAGGTTGTAATGCAATACAGCTGTTGAGCTGTATTGCATTATACAGAGAGGAGTTTCTGTTATTTAGCCTACTTTCATTGATATAAATGGGGTGGACTAAATAATAGAAACACCTGGACAGTGAGTGTCCTTATACAGCAGTAGTTTTTATGTGTTGGATTATTGGTTCCAAATACTGTTTATCGGTCTCCTTTAGTACTGACTTTTTTTCAATTTGCTTTCCCACTTCAAGCACTGCTGACAACAGTTTATGTGTTCTAGGCAACACATTCAAGAAGACAGGGTTTGAGAAAGGAGGAAGAAGAAACGTATGAAAGACTAAGAAAAGTTGAAAGAAAATCAGGCAAAGGAAAAGAAAATAGTTGAAAAGTACAAAAAGAGGTACCAGAGAATGAAAAGAGAAGCACCACCAGTGTCTCCTCACTCAACAGTCTTGGAATTGGTAAGAAACCAAAAAGTTAGGTCACCCCTAAAGAAAGCCCTACTATTTCACAAGTCCCTGGTCAAGATGATCCGAAGAAAATACAGAAACACAAAAATTGAGAGAACGACAACTGATTGGAAGTATAAGCCCAAACTTCAGAGGGTGGATCTGTGTGCAACTGTGAAGAGAAAAGAGAGCTGTGCAGATATGGAGATCAAGAGGAAAGTGAAGTCCTTTTTTCTCTGTGATGATGTTAGCTATACGACATGCAAACAAACAATAACACCACAAAAGAAGAAGATGCAAAAAAGCATTACTCACAGACACACTGAAAAATCTACACAGAAAATGTTAGTCTGAGCAGCATGGTCAGCTGTCATACGTCACATTTTGCCAGTTTACGCCCTTTTGGGTTGTTCCACTCACAGATACTGACCATGACAAACAACTCATGGCCAATGTCCTCCACAGTCGTGGTATACTGTCTACCAAAATAGCACCCCTATGGTGACAGACCTCGCATACTGGACCTTTGTTGCCATGGTTACTATAATAATGGTCATTGCTTGGTTAGGTTTAAGAAAAGATGGTGACTGGGTTAAAGTTAGTACCTTCTCGGCATTAGACAGTCTTTGTTGTCATGGTTACAATAATAATGTGGTTAACTTTGTGGAACAATCATGGATAATAGAAACAACATAAACTGCTGGTCTCACATGGGAACCTCCTCCTGATGTGGACTTTGTCTCTTTTCACACTTTGTCACTGCACTTTTCCCTTTGCTCCTGTCATCATTATTACGACCACTAGATGTTGCCCAGCAACAAAACCTAACTATGGGTCATAATAGGCTGCTGCACAGATGACCTGTGGGCTCGTTTCCTATAGGTGGAGAGTCCGTCCTGTATCTGTGTCCCAGAAGAGATAAACTCCAAAACAGAACCTTTATAGCATTTTACTGGCTCCATGTAAACAAACCAGCTACAAGCTTCCTTCACTGAGGACCGGATAGACGTAGTCCACCACATACTGTATATACAATGGAGAAACGTACATATTCATTCAGAATACACCAAGTTAAATGTACCAATATATGGTCATGGTTGATTGGTTGTATTAGAACTTCAGTGAGACATACTTGGGTTTCCTCCATGTTGTTTTGTGTTGTACATAGTTCTGGCCTTTGGGGCCAGAAGTGGAAGAATGTGAAATATGGGCAATGAAGAGTAAAACCTGAGAAAATGTTTATATTATGTTTTCTTATGTTTACAGTAAAAAGTATTATTATTTTAGTTGACATAGTTATCTATATGTTTCTTATCAAATGATAGCATGGACGCCTTGATGAATGTATTGAAATTGACTTGAGCGTGGATGGGTGGATGTGTTTTTTCTCAGCCTGTGGTTCGTCTGTTTCTTTCTCTTTAATTTAGTTGATGTGTAAATGTCAAAACAGGTTTGAAGTCAAACATTTGTAATTGTCTTCTGTAAATCCTCTGGCTGCCAATAAAAAAAAAAAAAAAAACAAAACAAACAAATAAAAATAATCATTCAGGGACTATTATAACATTCCCTTTTATAATTTATAGAACTACTGTACATCAGTCATCTTCCATCCATCATAATAGTGCCTGACAATGGACAAGGAAGTCCAAAAAGTGAACTGTCCTTGAAGGAAGTCAAGACAGTTTGTTCATACAGGCCAAACATTGACATTGGCCAAAGACGGAACATGCTGGAACTTTCTGCTGACTTGTCTCTGTCCGTCTCTGCTGGTGTGTAGGACTATAATGGGACAGTTGTGCCCACGGACACATATGAGAAATCTGTTTGGAGAAAAATGCTATTGGATCTGTCAAGGTAACACTGAGTGTGATTTTGGGGGGTTCTGTCCCAAACTCCTGCCAAGGTGCAAATTATGAAACTATTTACAAAAATAAAGATACTGAATAATAAAAAGAATGTAATCTTTATGTAAGAGTTTTAAATAATGCACAAATAACTCTACTGGAACACAACTGGTATTCACTTCATGTAACCTGGTCTATAACCAAAACCAGACTGACTCCACTAGGACCAGGGCAACCCATAGCCCCTCCCACCAGGCTTAATAGTTACAAAAAAAAAAAAAAAAACACACACACATTTGCAGTTGCATGAGGAACAAAGATGTCATGGACCAGCTCATGGACATGACGCCAAACCACATACCACAGCGGAGAGTTGTGAAACAGTTGTGTCATTACTTGTGATGGCTGAATATCCCATCCATACAAACAAAAAGGAAGGTGTTGATGTTCAGTGGGATGAAATGGAAGCTCAGCTTATCAATCCAACAAGTCTCTTCCTGCCAGCTCTACTGGACAGACTGGCATGATCACGAGATTTACGTGACTCTGCATGTTCTTGGTCGACCCGACACAACAATCCATTTTTTTCTAAACACATAAACTAGCATTGGCGCTTCGCTTATTTTGCACATGCAGAGAATTTTCCGGATGGACAGGGGACTGTGTCCGTGAGAAGGAGAGCGAGTGGAGCGAAACGCCAAAGAGAATTTCGTGCTGGCGTCTTAAAACAATTTTGTGACATTTAATACTCAATTAGTTCTCGATATTGTCATTTTATACATCTCACATGGACCAAGCCGCAATACATTGAGTATATTCAATATATCACTCCCCCCTTAATAGCTTTCCTGTGTTGGCTAGCAGCTTCATCCACAACAATATTTTCTGCGTGCATAAAGGATCTGTGTACATCTGTTGTAAACTATGTCTCACAAAGTTTCTCTTCCAATCACCATCTTGTGAAGTGATCTTCAAATGTTTCATCAGGCTCCTGTACAGCTATAGACCACAGTCGTATCAGTTGATGGTTTCTATTTACCAGTAATATTTTGTTATAGTTATAGTTTGATTTGTTACAGACCTGTGTCTGTTTGAGTTTTGGTCAACGCAGTTGGTAGTTGTTGTCTGCTCTTGTGGTTTCACTACACCTCTGGACATGATCCAGTTCAGATGTTGTAGGTTTGCACTGTGCCACCGGTCTCATCAGCAAACACCCCTCCATTCTGCTCATGGTCTGGAGGGCCATCGATGATTTCAAAGGATCCTTCTTCTTCCAGGACCCAGACACAATGTGTGTGTTTCTGTTCCCATCAGGACATTCAATCATGGGGGCCATCATGAGGATGGAGACCCTCTGTGGTGGGACTAGGATGCATCCGTTTTGCTGTGTTTTACATGCCACAGGAGGACGACGTCCCACTATTCATGAGTCTTCGTCAGTCTTCATAGATAATCGTGCTTCTTGAATGTGCTTCATGTAGTCAATGGTTGATAAGGTAGAAGAAGTGGTGAGGAACATGACTGCAGTAGTGGTGGGGACATGGTTGTGAATAGCTTGTGAACACAAACACAGACACAGCACCCTCTCATGCTCCGTTTGGTTCACAAAAAGTGAAGTTTTGTAGGTGCAGGGTCCTCTGTGCAAGATCTGTAGTAAGTTAGAGACAAAAGTGCAGGAGAAAACAGGATTCTACTCTATCTCTGGACTAGTTGAATCTCTGGTTTGATTGCAGAAACCAATGTTACTTAAAGTAAAGAGCAAACAAACAACAATCATTCTGTTCAGTGCTTCATCTCCACTTTAAGGGACAGACACTGCTGTGAGATATAAAGAGAGATACTGAACTAACTGATGTCTAGTTTGAGCTTGCCTTGTGATTCCTGACAGCACTGTGCAGTAGTGCTCCCCAACACCTGGAAACACACTGATGTGTAAAATCAGTGGATAAGTTGTCGGAACATTGCCTTTAGGCCGCCACGTCACATTCACACACCCCTAGGCGGATGTATGGCTGATTTTAAAAAACAATACGATGCGTACTCAGAGGTCAGAACGTCTGAACCAAGTATCATTCACCAGCCTGCCAGTCCCTGGTCTAAACAGTCCACAGATGCTTAGGCTGCGTCCTTACAAACCAGAACTAACTTCAAAAGAACATTCTGCGCCCAGGGAGCTACTGCCTCGACTGGATCGTACAACATGAGGTAACGCCGTGATTTCCCGGAACACAGTACAAAGCTGCTACATTGCACAGAGGATTACTCTGCTCATTTTGGAGAAACAAAGAAGGCTGACTAAGTGAAAAACTTACATTGACTCTGACTGTGAAAGACTAAGACACTGACTCTGGGGTAGGGTTGAACGGTTTGTTGACCATCTGGTGGAAGTCTGCATGGTCACTATTTGTATGATACTGTGGGGAACATAGCATATTGCTGTGATTCCTGCTTTTGTGTGTACAATAGTTAAAGAATTAATATGTGTATCAGTTTATGTGTTGTGCATTGGCTGTTTTACTGTCTTAGTATAATTTGTCAAACTGGTACTCCGGCTCAACAATCAGCAACTGCTACAAAGTATTGGATGGATTATCGATGGAAAATATGATATATCAGCCGATTAAATTTTTACATTTTTCAATTTAAAAAAATACGAAATACCTGTCTTTGATGGCTTGAATATAGTTCCAAACACTTGTTACAATGATATAAATTGAAGGGAGAACATTTTACTATTCTCAAATGCTTTTATTATCAGAAAGTGTGTAGAACAAGCAGTTGCAATCATTTCCATGATCAATTTGTCCATTTCCTTTGTTCTTGAGTTATTGGGGGTCCACTTTGTGGTCCTATCAAAGGCTTGCATGAGTGTGGGCTGAGTCTGTGACTGTGACACTTTCTTTGATTGTGCCATCTTACCCTGTGCTTCCTCATAAACATCATCATGTTTAGCTTTAAGGTGCTGCCATAGGCTGGTTGTGTTTTTTGCTTTTTGCTTGCTTGATCCCTGGCTTAGAGAAGTTGCACAAATATTACAGACTGCTTCACCAGTGACATTCTTGGTGAAGTAGTCCCACACCATAATACGACCTTCTTTTGCCATCTGTAAAAAAAACAGTAAGACATAATATGCATTAGTTAAAAAATAACGTTACAAATCTGTCTAGGTATGTGCACCATTTTTAAACTCAGACATTAAGCATTTGTCTTACTTGTGTTCACATAAATATGGCGTGTACACTCCTGGCTAACGTTAGCCGCTAACGTTAGCCGCTAACGTTAGTGGCTAACGTTAGCGGCTAACGTTAGTGGCTAATCTTTCCCCTCTCTGTCAGCGAGAGCTCTGAGTCCTCCGTGTGGACACAGACATAGGTGGAGAGTTGTGTACACACCCCGCATGACAATAACAAGGCAACTCCGCACTCACAGGGGAACAGCACCGGTGATTCATAACAAAAACTATTGAATGAAAATATGAACGAGTTTCATGTGTTTCATCTGTGTTTCAGATAATGTGTTATTTAGAAGCTGCATTGTCAGTGCCCTGATCACTGCCATTATATGGATATATCCATATAATATAATTTGCTCTGGTCTTATCTAGTCTGGTAGCATGCAGCTGCCTGAGTGAGCGTAATATTACTCTGAGCTACTGTAACGTTACCGTTACGTTCATTGTGCCGTTACTGACTCGGTTAAAGTGTTTAGCAAGGTAATATTTAAGCTAGGTTATCCTTACTTTAGCTTGCTAACATATCAGTCAAGCGTGACAGACACAACGAGGCACGTCGTGGGAAACTTACTGAGTTATTGTTTATTTTACAAACTAGTTATAAACTTATGACTTACCATTGAGGCAAACCGCTCGGTTTAGGCCTGGCTAATGTGCTGTCGGCTCTTCAGTCTTCACTATTTCACTCTGCTGCGGTTTGACTGTGAAGCGACATGAAAGCAGTCGGAGCGTCCTCTACTGGATACGTAACACAAGGACATCATTTCTAAGAAAAATACCATATTACCTGCATTTTATTAGTGAAAAATAAGTGTAAACATTGGCGTCAATCGGCCAACTTTTGGCCGATTACCGATTATTCTCTAATGGCTATAATTGGCCGATTAATCGGTCGGGCTCTAATAACCATGACAATCGAGGTCCTGTATGCCTACGGGTGCTGTTTCAGGAGGGTTGAAATAAAATGACCTGTATGTTGTTCATGTTGTTTTGTTATTATGGGGTGCTGTTGATACAGTGATACAGGAAACAATGATTATTGATTGTTATATAAATAAATTCACCAAGAAATCTTCTATACATCACAGCAAAATGTGAAATACATCTTTTTGGTAGATATAATAAACAGAGACCTGAAGGACAGGAGGTCACATGACTGATACTCAAACTCACAGTGGTAACGAGATGTATCTTATCCAGCAGAATCACTCTTATGTTATTTTGACCACCTCCTTCTTTCCCCATTCATTTACCAGACCTCCATCTCTGAAGACATTAAAGAGTGTGAGGTGATGAGGAGAGAGAGCAGCTCCTTCCACTGCTCTTCACCATCATTTTACTCCTCAATAAATCAGAGACCCCCCCATCCCCCCACCCTCACCCTGCTCTCTCCACACGCTGTAGTAAAACTGAGGCAAACACTTCATTTTTTATGATTCATACTGTATGTTAGAGGTGATCTGCTGTGATGTTCATGTTCACATGTTCCATAGCAACAGAGGACAGATCAGATTTACAGCTTAATGAAGGTAATGAAATATCAGAAACTCCTCTAGCTGTTATGGATTTTAGCCTAAAAAGCACAATAGCATACATGATTTCATTATCACATTTTTACATTATCACATTATCACATTATTACATTATTACATCACTGGACAGTTAGCACATCATAACAAACCAAGTTTTTCAATAATTCTTCTGTTCTTACAGTCATTAATCCAGCAGCTTGTTTACTGGTGAACAGTTCAGTTCTCATCCACCTCATGTCTGGAGCTGGGTCAGATGTAGAAGTATGTGCAGAAACAAGACATATGCTGTTTCCAACATAAACAGGTATTAATAAAAGAAGAGCATGTGGTGGAAATGTGTGCACACACATACTATAATAATGAATACACATGGTTTCTACAGCCAGCCACAGAATGATCAGGTGAGGTGACAGAATCTAGATAACTATCATTAGTTTAGGCTGTTTTCCTGTTTCACTGATTATCTGATTTTATTGATGTCAGGAGGAATAGAGGCCAGGAATACAAAATACAAAAGTCAGGAACTAAGATGGAGCTAGAGGAAAAACTTAGAACACAGGTTTTATGAATAGAACCATGCATATGCATGTCTTTAGAAATCTGATGCAAAAAATGTGTTGACAGAACTTTACAGTATAGGCTCAGATCAGTCATTCAACATTCCCTCTCCTTCCTGCTTGATTAGCTATGGAGTCTTTTTCCTGTAGACCTGGCAGCTCTTGTACACTCCCCCATCAACTGCCCCTTCTCCCCTTATGTAAAAAATATGATTGTTAAAACCTCCTTAAGGATTTGGAACCAGTTTAAGCATCAGTTTGATTTACAAACTTTTTCAACTTCTGCTCCACTAACTGCAAACCCTCCTTTTCTATAAGATGGTGCAATTACCTTGAAAAAAATCTGGCATACTGTACATTGGACGGTTCTTCCAAGAAAGTAAAAAAAAAATGTGGGGGACTTTCATTGCCTATGCAGAGAAAATTTCCTTCCCACTTATTCCTGAATAAGATCTGGCTTTCTTTTACTTGCTTCTTATCTGTATTTAATTACTTTAAATGATCTATAAATGAGATTTTAAACAATAATACAGCAGCAAACAGCTGTTTTCTATGTAAATATATAGGGGAGTAATGACGGTCTGAGCAGAGAAGAAGCCACACCTCCTCTGTGTGTGTTGTAATCTAAGTTTTTTTGGTCATTGTTTTGGTAGCCGGTCTGGCATTGAGTGCATGTTAGTGCATTTGAGTCCCTCTTGTTAAAGTATATTCATCTAAACAGGCCTCAGACAAAGAAAGAGCTGAGACCAGAGCACAGGTGGACTGGACTGAGGACTACCAGCTCAAATCCTGGTCAGCTGGTGGACTGTCAAAACATCCATAAAGTTTCTTACTTACTTACATTTTGTATGTTGTAGTTTTGTCAACTGTATTACTGTAGTGTCACACTGTGACTCACAATTGCTTTAACATCATTGTCAGTTTGTGTATAAAACATCAATAAACAAAGTTTATAAAAAAAAAAGAATGTGTAGACATATTTCTGTCTTTGTGCTGAACACAGTCTTAATGGTTCGTCACACAGTCAAGACCTGATCAGCCAACACATTTCAAACTTGCTATGTGGAGTTTTAGTGGAGTGTTAAGGTGCAGTGACTGTGTGCAGCTCCTGCAACCTGTCAGGTGGTCAGGTAGGGATCATTGTACCCGTACACACACCTGAACAGACAGTAGCAAGTTTTAGGTCTTTGCAAGTGTTTGGCTCAAAGGAAAAAACAGTGTATCAGGCGCTAGGCAACCAGGACTAATGTAGCTAATGTGAACTGTGGTGCAGGATGTGATCAACCCTCAAACACTGTCATTACATCCATTCAGTTTGGCTGTTCTGTGCAGTGAACATTCAGACCTTCACTCACAGTAAAACCACTGTTGGCTGATGATGGTAAAGTGATCTGAAGCTCAGTGGGTCTAGAGTTAGACTGTAGCGCACAGAAGTCATTAATTAGCTTAACTAATGAAGCTCCTCTACACTGGAGACAGTAACACTGAGGATAAAGCAGCTACAGGGTGAACTGTAAATCTCCACAGGATGGTTGATGATAATGAGTTGTTGACCTCATGCAGATGATGTTGTCACCATCCACTGGTTCATTTATGATCCTCTGACCTTCACCGTTTCTTTGTCACCTGCTGCTGTTCCCTCTCAGGACAGTATGATGTCATGTCTCAGTGCCTCCCCCATCCCACGGGACCAGAACCAATCAGCCAAAGTGCTGCCCCCCCCCTGAACCTCTTAACTCTCGACCCCTCCCTCAACTCCTGACCTGTCACCTCACCATATTTGCCCAGCGACACCTAACAGTGACACCCAAAGTGTGTGTGTATATGTGTGTGGAGACAGACTTTACTACAATGTAGATTGGACACAGTATCTTTGCTGCTGGACTGAATCAATCTGAGTTTGAGCATGTGAGGGATGATCTTTTACTCACATTCAGAGGTCAAAGGTCACACTCATAGCTTCTCCATACAGCACACACACACAGACACACAGACACACACACACACACACACACACACACACACACACACACACAGACACACACACCTACACACACACACACACACACACACACACACACACAAACACACGGATGGCAGCTTCAACTGGCAAAGTCTCTCCATCACATTTAAAGGTCTATTAATCAAACTAAGCTACATGGTCCACAGGGCAGGCATTACACACACACACACACACACGCACGAACGCACGCACGCACACACACACACACACACACACACACACACAATATAATAAAATAATGCACTTATGTGTTAAAAGCTACATTTTAATTCTCCTTAAGAATTTACCTTAAAAGAAAAAGAGCCTGGGGGTGACAGGAAGCTTGACTGAAGAGCTGAGTAATAGAGGGCTTCAGGTTAACACCAGCTGATGACATGTTAAATAACAACAGGCAGATACTGAATCATCAGACCACAGTCGAGGTTAGAGAAAGACAGTCGTGGTTTCTTCAGGTTTCATAACATCTCTCACCACCTACTGTCTGTCCTGAAACAAACATTTTGACAGTCAATGTGACCCTACAAGGATAAGTGGTATGGATAATGAATGGATGGATGTTTCTCAAACCGTGTGTGAGTGACCACAGAGCCTGGTAGTGACTACTGTGTGTGTTGTTTTCAATTAAATCAACTTGTGTAAATTCAATTCATTTTCTTGAATTGGTTGTTTTACAGTGTTGTTGGACTTGCAGCAATGTAACCTCTTTACTCACATGGCTTCATCAGTTTACAGTTTATGTACTGTTTATGATTTATGTCAGAAATGATCAGCGTGACATTTGAAAGGAAATGTGGATGAATCATATGGTTAATCTGCCCTGGGACTGAGCTAAATTTCTAACTAAAAGAGAATCTACTGAAACCTCCGACACAATAGGAAAGTTGTGTGTGTGTGTGTGTGTGTGTGTGTGTGTGTGAGCAACAGTGATACAGTGGTGAGACCACAAACCACAACAGTTACAACAATAAGCATCAGAGCTGCCATTAGACAGACAGTGAATGTTAGTGGTGGCAGTTTTTCAGTTTTCACTTCCTGCTTCCTCTCACAGGACAGACTGAACCCTCCATGTTCCCTCCACTCGTTTGCTTAGGCTGACTTCAGTCCACATCTTACAACATGGTAAACTGTGTCTGACAAACAGCAGTGTGAGCTGTGTGTCCTGGTGTTATGGACAACAATGGCTGCAGGAATAAAAAACTGAGTCTATCTCAATCAGGACACACTTCATTCTGAGTCAACAAATAAACTTTTATTGTCATGTGAAAAACCAGGGAGGAAAAGTAAGAGATGTGAGAGTCTATGATGATTAGACCCCATCACAGTGTAATCATATAAGTGAAAGGGAGTGAGGCTGTACGAAGTCTAGACATTGGTGATGGTGATGTGAAGAAGAAGATGCTGGAGACCTGGATGTGATGTGGATTCTAAAGAGCTGGATCTGAAGCTGTAGGTGGATGGGGTGGATGAGGGTCACAGTAATACGCCCTAAAATGAAGCTGACATCAGGAGAGAGGAGAACAGGTTGATTGGCTGGTTGAGATCGTGGTGAGATCTGATTGGTTAATGAAAACACCAGAAGTCAGCTGATTGGATTGTTAACAGTAATTCCATTGAAGTGCAGCTGGTCTTGGTGTTTTGTGTGTTTGAGCTTCTTTATTAACAAACAGCTTTCTGTTCATTGTCTCACTCATACATTACACATAAACTTCGGTATTAATCATATTTTATAACCCAGTTACACTGGAGGTTGTTACTAAAACACATTAAGTTAGACCACATGACCTAAACCCCTGAATTGTGGCTGCTCTGTTGAAGGATCCACTGCTCCAGAAACATTAGTGAGAATGTGCCTCTCATTGTTTTTTACAGAATAATTGACAGTAAATGTTTGTGTTGGTCTCAGAGCTGGTATCAAACAGATGCAGCCGTCTGGAAGAAGGCTTTCATGTGAGCAGAGCTGAAGCTGCCTGAGATCAGTGAAGCACAGTCAGAGGAGGATCAGGCCACACACGGGAGGTTATATGAGAAATGACTGACCTCAGTGATTCAGTTGGAGCATCAGGTCTCTACTTCTGAATAACAGGTGCAGATTTAATCACATGTAACTTATATGTGTGTGTTGAAAACGCAGTGACAGCTGAGGTGAGACATCACATGTCCAAGTGAAGGAGAGCTGCACCAAACAGCTTCATTAGCGGGAGAAACACAAACAACAGCTGTTTCAGTGGGGAGTCCTGGTGAACCTTAATTGTAGCCAGTGTCAGTGATGCTGATGACACCTGCTTTTCCTGCTGTGATGTTGTAAAGATGTGTACCCTTTAGTTCAAACAGAAGAATAAAGATACATCTGAGGTTATTGATCCTCAACTTCATGCTCTATTCTAATAAACTGACAAAGCTGAGGTTTTATTTTTTAAAAGCACTTTCATTGTTTTTTTTCACATCATTCCATCTTTTTCTCTTTCCCTGCTCAGTTTATTTAATGACTGCATGATGGACTGATAAATAAAGATTATTTTAATGTTTAATGGAAATAAAGCTCCACTATTGTTCTTCTTTTATCTTTTCACTTAGTGAACGTCATTTTATTAAAGGACCATTTTAGTTGATTATAACTTTGTAACTTTGGTCTTGTTTTTATAATTTTGATCATATCAGTCATAATACTGCACACACTGAGGTTGGTCATGAGACACTAACAGTACAACAATCCATGAGTTGTACAGCTGCATCACTATTTATTATTGCTATTAATTGTTGCATTTTTTAACTTTCTGGACGTTTCTCCATCGCCACACAGGATCTCTGAAGCTCAGAGTCACCATCAGGTTCTTGGTCTATCTTCTCTCTGATGTCTCAGTTAGTCCAGGTCCAGCTCTAGAAGAGTCCTGGTTGCTCCAGACTTCTTCATGTCATAATGATGGAGACCACTGTTCTTCTCAGGAACCTTCAATGCAGCAGAACTGTTTCTGAGCCTCAACACACTCCTGTCTCTGAGCTCTGCAGCAGTTCCTTCTTCCTAAGGCAAGGTGCACACTGAATTCGTGGCGTAATTGGCAGCTATTCGCCTATTTTTCTGATGTGATCTGCATTGTCAGCTGTGAGACATTATGCTGGGAACACACTGCCTTCCGACATCAACAGGTCTTTTCTGGGAGACACGTCATGCATGAAATACAGGCCTGATATAGACAGGTGTGTGTCTTTCCACATCATGTCCAATCAGCTGAGTTTACCGCAGGTGGACTCCAGTCAAGGTGGAGAAATATCTCAGAGATGATACATAGAAATGGAGGAACCAGACCTAAACCTACAGAGTCATAGTAAAGTGTCTGAATATTTCAGTTTTTACTTTTTAATACACTTACAAATGATGTTTAACCTCCATTGATAGAGGGATAAATGTGGAGAGAGAATCCACAGACTTACTCAAAGATTGTTAAATTACGTATCAAGGTACCAGCTGCGAAATGTGATTGTTATGATGTGGGAAAGTACGATAGCCATAAAGAAAAAACTAAAAGTTCAACAGTGCAACAAGTGATCATCATCACTGTTCAGAGACTGAATAAAACAAGAGTAGTGTGTACAGCCTGTTTTCCCTGTAGATCCCTCCTCTCTGTAGCATATTGCAGATGTATTATACATGATATTCTTGTATGAGGCAGACAGCTGAGAGTAGACTGGAGTTTGCGCTGGAGCAGCTCTATTTGTTATAATCATCTCTATTTGTGGAATAGTTGTCTCCTGTTCCCAAACCCATCAGCACACAGACATTAACATACAGTTAGGCCCAGAAATATTTGGACAGTGACACAAGTTTTGTTATTTTAGCTGTTTACGAAAACATATTCAGGATACAATTATATAACCAATATTGGCTTAAAGTGCAGACTCCCAGCTGTAATTTGAGAGTATTCACATCCAAATTGGAGCAAGGGTTTAGGAATTACAGCTCTTTAATACGTAGCCACCTCTTTTTCAAGGGACCAAAAGTAATTGGACAATTGACTCAGAAGGCTGCAAAAAAAAATAACAAGGCTGCATGGGCTCTTCCCTCGTTAACCTGTCATCAATTAGGCAGTTAAAAGGTCTGGAGTTGATTCCAGAGGTGGCGTTTGCATTTGGAAGCTGTTGCTGTGAACACACAACATGCGGTCAAAGGAGCTCTCAATGGAGGTGAAACATACCATCCTGAGGCTGAAAAAAAAGAAAAAAATCCATCAGAGAGATAGCAGAAATGTTAGGAGTGGCCAAATCAACAGTTTGGTACAGTCTGAGAAAAAAAGATTGCACTGGTGAGCTTGGGAACTCAAAAAGGCCTGGACGTCCAAGGAAGACAACAGTGATGGATGATCGCAGAATCCTTTCCATGGTGAAGAAAAACCCCTTCACAACATCCACTCAAGTGAAGAACACTCTCCAGGAAGTAGGTGTATCAGTATCTAAGTCTACCATACAGAGAAGACTTCATGAGAGTAAATACAAAGGATTCACCACAAGGTGCAAACCATTAATCAGCCTCAAAAATAGAAAGGCCAGAATTGACTTTGCCAAAAAACACCTGGAGAAGCCAGCCCAGTTCTGGAACTGCATTCTTTGGACAGATGAGACTAAGATCAACCTGTACCAGAATGATGGGAAGAAGAAAGTTTGGAGAAGAATTGGAACAGCTCATGATCCAAAACACACCACATCTTCTGCAAAACATGGTGGAGGCAGTGTGATGGCATGGGCATGCATGGCTTCCAATGGCACTGGGTCACTTGTGTTTATTGATGATGTGACAAAAGACAGAAGCAGCCGGATGAATTCTGAAGTGTATAGGGATTTACTTTCTGCTCAGATTCAGCCAAATGCAGCAAAGTTGATTGGACGGCGCTTCACAGTACAGATGGACAATGATCCAAAACATACTGCAAAAGCAACCCAGGAGTTTTTTAAAGCAAAGAAGTGGAATATTCTGCAATGGCCGAGTCAATCACCAGATCTCAACCCAATTGAGCATGCATCTCACTCTCAAGACAAAACTTAAGGCAGAAAGACCCACAAACAAGCAACAACTGAAGACAGCTGCAGTAAAGGCCTGGCAAAGCATCACAAAGGAGGAAACCCAGCGTTTGGTGATGTCCATGGGTTCCAGACTTCAGGCAGTCATTGCCTGCAAAGGATTCTCAACAAAATATTGAAAAGTAACATTTTACTTAGGGTTATGTTTATTTGTCCAATTACTTTTGTATAAAAATAGCTACAATTCCTACATGTTTAATCATATATTTCTGTTCAACCCCTTGAATTAAACCTTAAAGTCTGCACTTCAATTCCGTTGTAGTTGTTTCATTTCAAATCCAATGTGGTGGCATGCAGAGCCCAAATCATGAAGATTGTGTCACTGTCCAAATATTTCTGGGCCTAACTGTACATACTAAATACAGCCATGGATTGGTCTTTACTGTCAGTGGGTAAAACTACAGTGATTGTAAATTAATTCAGTTGTGAATTCAGTCATGAAAGACTTGTTGAATTATTAGAGGAATATACATGAATCCACATTATACCACACAGGCATACATGCTAGATCAATATATGAATTATTGGAAGAACTGATATTATCTGTGAGTAATTAAGCATGTTCATATCTTCTTTACAGTAGTCTGCAGGTAAATGGACAGACTCAAAAACTAACCAATCACAGCGCAGATCATCTGAATTCTACTGACATCCAAACACTGTAGTCATCAATCACTGATCAACTAATGTGGTGAATTAATCTTTCATTAACCCTGATGTGCTACTAATGATTGCATAACTGCGAAAGTATGAACAAGAGCAAAACTTTACCCACAATGCACTGTGGATGCACAAAGGTCTTTGATCTTTGCTTTATTTCTGAACAGTTCAACATATCACACTTGTGTACTTCTGGAATAACTTTACAAAACCTCCCATTAAGGTAAAGTGCTTAAAGCACACAAATAAACACACAAACAAACAAACAAACAGAAAAGTTTCACAGTCAGCTTGATCTCTTCTTTTAAGACAAAGATACACCTACTTCTTCTGTAGGCTTTTCATTACGTGTGTAATGCTGCAGAAGTTGGAAATTTTTTGGAAGTTGCTGATGAGCTGCAGCTGAGTGAACAGGTGAATGGAGTGACTGACGAGGTGGGTGTGGTTGGCAGCTGGGGTGAGCAAGGGAGTAGTGAGTGAAAACTACTGAAGGCAGGTATGTATGGAGGACAAACCATGACATAGATAGACAGATACTTGTTCAAAAGTCACCCTGATTCATATTCTGGTTTTGAGAAATGTCTTGATATAAAAGACTCTGATATAAAACAATGTCACATCCCTCCATTATGTATTATGTAGGAAATATCTCATATTCTATTTTTTTATAAAACAAGAGGCAACATGTCTTCAAACTGGCATTTAAAGGGTTAAAAACCTGAAAACTAATAAACATTTGGTAGGTTTGAGCAGAACTGAAGTGGTTTAAGAGATTTATGCAAAAAAAAGCTGAAAACTAATAAACATTTGGTAGGTTTGAGCAGAACTGAAGTGGTTTAAGAGACGGATGCAAAAAAAAAAGCAGAAAAAAATATTGATATATGATGATTTTATAGCATTTTCTTTGTGTGTCCTTTTTTGGACGCGAGGAACCCCAGAGGCTACAAAATGTGTTACCAGTGTATAATAGACCTGTAACAGTAACTGACATTACATTTTAAAAATATGTCAAAAAAGACACTTTCTTGCAGAAATCCATACCTTCAGCTGTAACACAGCCAAAATGATCAGCAAATCAAAAAAGAAAAGTGAAGAAAATGTCCAAAAAAGGACAGAGGGACCCCTGAGGGTTAATAAATCCCATGAACTGCTATTTAAATGACCACTATTATGTTTTTTTCTGTGCTAAATTTAACATTACTGGGGAGGAGAGCAACGCGACTAGAAGTGACAGCGAGAGAGGGCTAGTAGCTTCTCCTCTCCTCTGTCTCAGCGGAGACCGTCACAACTTCATTCACTCTTTTAACAAAACAAAACAAAAAGCAACGAAGGAAGCAGTAAATGGACTTACATATTTAAGACCTAACTAAATGTTATTTAAGACCTAACATGCGGCTAATGTAAAGCTAGCAGAGCTTGGAGAGTTGGTTATCTGGTTGCTAGGCGCACGCACGCACACAGGTCAGGAGCTGCCGTTGCCATGGCAATGTGAAAATCTAACAATTGCAAATTATGAGAAAAACGGTTGCTTCTTTTCAAAAGCCGAAAAGACCGTGACAGACACTGAAGCCAGAAGTTTCTACAGTCTCTATTTTATTCAGATATTCCTTAAAATGAGTGAGTAATCTCAGTGCAAAGACAGAGTGAGATTCTTTTGAAAAAAAAAGACGATTACATTAGGTGTCAATGAGAGTGAGACAGGTATTGCTGCCGGACTCGGCACCCCCGTTTAAATTTTTTGCAGACCCTGCCTGTCAAAGTTACATTTTATGAATCCCAACAACTATGTCTACATTTTGAGAAAGAATTATTTGTCTCCTTTTTACGGTTTGGCCGTGAGCTCGAGTTAAAAATAAAAATAAAGGTTATTTTTTACTGCTTCACGCGATCTAGCCAACTGACGCTGTCACTCTAACTTTGAAGAAAAAGTGATTTGCACTCCTCCTTTGAGTGCTCATAGTTTGAAAAGTTTACATGTTATGTAAAAACAGTTCCTGTGTTTTGGAGAGAGCAGAAGTTTTCCTCCGTTTTATAGTTTGAATCACATTTCTACGTGCAGGTATGAAAGAGCTGGGTGACTCTTTTGTAGAAAAAAGGTGAAATTTTGTAGAAAAAAGGTGAAATTTTGTAGAAAAAAGGTGAAATTTTGTCGAAAAAAGGTGAAATTTTGTGGGTTTTTAAAGAAAATTCCAATGCATTCCTAATGCATTATTTATTCCCAGTATTTTGGGAATAACTTTGGGAAAAATTGGAATTTTAACACCAAAAGTCATAGCACCTCTTTCGGGATCAAGACGCACGTTTTGATGTATATATTACCAGGGTTTTCTCAAAGCTGCGGGACAAGTTATGCGCCAAAATTTCGTGGAAGAATAATAATAAGTCTGAGGAATATTAATAGATGCCTTGGAGCTGAGCACCCGTGGCACTAATTAGTCCACTTCCTTCGGCTGAGGTGTTGTATAGCCTGATGGCAGTGGGAACAAATGATCTCCTGAACCTCTCTGTTCTGCAGCACAGTGAGATGAGACATTTGCTGCACCTGTAGCTGCTTCTCTGTCCTGGCAGGATGTTGTGGAGAGGATGGTTAGTATTGTCCAAGATGGCCTCCATTTTACATTGCTTGCGTCTCTCCACAACAGTCCTGAGTGAGTCCAGACTCCCGCCAAGCACAGACCCAGCCTTTTTGACCAGCTTGTCCTGTCTCTTTGTGTTCATATCTGACATGCTGCTGCCCCAGCAGACTGCAGCATAAAAGAATACACTGGTCACCACTGACTGATAAAATGTGCAGCATTTCACTGCAGACATCAAAGGACCTGAGCCTCCGGAGGAAAAAGAGCCGGCTCTGCCCCTTCAGGTAGAGGGCATCCATGTTCAGGGACCAGTCCAGTTTACTGTCCAGGTGCACACCTAGGTATTTATAAGTGTGCACCACCTCAATGTCCTTCCCTTGAATGTTGACTGGATGTAGGGTGGGCCTAGACCTCCGAAAAGTTGATGACCATCTCATTGGTCTTGTCACTCCATTCACTGAAGGCCATCGTCAGATCCCTGTACTCCTTTTCCTGCCCATTCTTGATATGCGTCACAATAGCTATGTATTTCTGGATGTGGCAGGACTCAGAGTTGTATTTAAAGTCTGCCATATACAGGGTGAAAGGGAATGGAGCCAGAACAGTCCCCTGTGGAGCCCCAGTGCTGCTCATCACTGTCCCTGGGACACAGTTACCCAGCCTGACCTCCTGTCCTCCGCTGTAAAGCACAGCAGACTTGACCCCAGTGTGGAGGGAGTTGTAGCTGCAGTGTCATGTTCCTGGTGATCCAGGGTTTGTTGTTTGGAAAGCAGTGTTCAGTCCATGTTGGTATTACAGTGTCCATCCAGAAGTTAATGTAGTCCGTAGTACGACTCTATCAAGGTTGGGGTCCTTGCTGTTATCATTTCCTTGTGACTCCAACAGTACATTCCAATCTATGCACTTAAAACAGTCTTTTAGAGACTCCAGTGAGTCTCTAAAAGACTCTGGGGTCCAGTTCCTGAATGAGCGGGTTGTTGCAGCCTGCCTCAGTGCACAGGGCTTGTAGGAAGGCTGAACAAAAAACAGATTATGATCTGATCTGCCAAGTGGTGGTAGAGCTGAAGCAGTATAGGTCTCCTTGACATTTGCATACAACAGATCCAGTGTCTTATTTTCCCTTGTGGGACAGTCAACATACTGAGTGAAGCCAGTCAGGTGAGAGGTGAGAGTGACATGGTTAAAATCCCCCGATATTGCAATGAATGCATCAGGATGCTGGGTCTGTACTCTTGCAACAGTCTTGTGAATGATGTCACACGCAACTACAGACTCTGCTCGTGGTTGAATGTAAACAACAATGGAGACGATGTGTGAGAATTCCCTTGGTACATAGTACGGTCTAAGACCAACTGCCAACAGTTCAATATCCCAACAGCAGATCTTCTCCTTCACTGTGATGTGACCGGGGTTGCACCATCTATTGTTCACAAGCAAAACCAATCCTCCACCTTTATCCTTCCCATTTGCTCTGGCGTCTCTCGTACTGCAGTGAAGCCGGGTAAATCCACACATAGTTCGGGAGTGTTGTCTTTTAACCAGGTCTCCATGAAACACATGAGACTACACTCACGATATGCTTGCTGGTTCTGTGCCTCCAGTTCATCATACTTGTTAGCCACTTGTTGTTGAGGATTGTTGGTAGAAAAGGCTTATATCTCCATCTCTTAGCCTTTAGCTTAGCCCTGGCTCTGCATCCACGGTATGGCTTCTTCAGCTCAGCCCGTAAGGGATGTTTAACTCCATATGTGGTACACTTTAAAGACAGGAGTTCTTCCTTTGTGTACATTATTTTCTCCATCGTCAGATGAAACAACAACGTAGAATAAAAAGTTTTAATCGACTGATGATGCGTAGCTCTTGATTTCAGCAGTTGACACTGGTCCTTCCAATTACCTTCCCCATCGCAGTAATTACACACCAGACAAAACCATATCTTCCTCTCAGTTCTTCCTCTGCTATTTTTGGCTTGTTCAGGAGCAGCAGCTCCTCTCCCCCTTTGGCTCTTCAAGGAGCAACAAGGCTCCAAGTCCAGGTCAACCCTGCTACATGAGACAACAGCTCTCTTGCCAGCCTGCTCACCGCAGACAGAAACACGCTTCTCTCCTTGGCTGGCTTAGGAGCAGCAGCTCCTTCTCCCCTCTCGTCTCTTCAAGGAGCAACAAAGCTCCCAGCACCCAGTCAGCACAAGGCTGCTTGGAACAACAGCTTTCCTGCAGGCCTGCTCTCAGCAGACTGCAACACTCTTCCTCACTCTGCTTTTTAACACAAAGTGAACAAGCGTCAGCGGCTACAACACAAGGTCAGCCAGATGATTTTCCAAGCAATAGGAGCCACAGCAGAGTTAGCAGGGAACAGCTAACTCTGTGAGAAGAACAAAGGTGAAAACAGCAGAAGTCACACAGCCGGACAGGACTTCACTCCATCAGGAAGTCACCCAACTCAATTGAATCTTTAACAACACTGGAAAAGACCTTTTTGTTTTGTTCCAAGGATGGAAGGACTGGGTAATGTGAACTGACTGGGTCTAACCTCACCTAGCACAGCAGGGCTAAGCAGCAGAACTGTTGACCACTGTTAATGTACATGAACATGTTGGTGTAATGTTGTGTTAATGTTTGCTTAGGTTGCGGTTAGTCACACATTTAATTGGGTACTTGTACGTTCACCCACATACCTGTAGTACATCTCAGTTCTAGAACCTGCATGCAGCTAAATTTCTCCCTCTAACCTCGTACCTTTAGACTACATGAGCAGTCAACACACCAGGTGGTCTCAACTGCCATTTTGAGTAGGTGCCTTATTTACCGCCATCTTGTGTAGTCCTCCTTGTTTAGGCCATGTGGTCACAGCGACCATTTTTCAGCCATCTTGCCTTTCTCTGTGTCCCCACAGACACACCCCCATACACACAACACACACACACACACACACACACACACACATACACCTGTATATACTTTAGATTAGAAACTGTGTTTTACTCTGTCCCATTGTAAATAAATGTCCCTGTTTCACAAGTGTGAATATTGCCAACCTCTACTCAGTAGAATTCCAATCCTTCAACTTTAACTTACTGTTGATATGGTAATTTGGTTATACTTATTAAGTTAATTATTAATCAGAGTTCCAAATTAATAGTAATAATTTGAGACTGAACCAATACATGGCTATTTTGCCTTGTTTTTTTAGGCCGATCCCCGCAAGGACTTTAATTCATTTTAAAGTTATTATTTGATATTAATATTTTAATAACTTATCACTATTTTCTAATTGATAACCAATAAATTGATGAACAACTGAAGGTCCAACATATGGTGTTCAGCTCGTGAGGCAGAGCTCAGACTCAACAACGCACTGAAACAGGAGTACTCTGTTTACATCTGACCAATTCTTTGCAACTGCAACACATTCAAAGAGAGTGAAAATGTATCTGAGTCTCGCTTATTAAACTTTGGCACCAAACGTGGATAAGCCACAACATCACCACCACCCAGTGCAGAACCAGCAGAAACCTCTGCACGAGATCACCCTCTTTGATTTCTTCTATGCTGCCATAATGATCAGCTATCTGCACCAGCTTCTTTTTCTTAGAGCCATTCAAAAAAGCCACCAAAGGCGCAATGAAGCCATCCTTACAGATAGACTAATGTGTTGACCACCAGATACACGCTTTAGGTACAAGTTCACCCTCAGAATGTCCCCAACTAACTGCCTAACCAAAACTTAATAACTCAACCCTAGTCTTAATGTGGCTTGCTGTGGGTAATTATGAACTAAAAATCAGACTTGTAAAGCGACCTGCAAGCAGGCAACCCCACGAAGCACCCCAAATACACAAACCACA